>NC_133662.1:19116686-19213642 GCF_037893015.1 Macrotis lagotis | reverse complement strand
CCTCGGCTAGTAGACAGCATGGGGGGCCGGAATAGTATTCCCGCCTTTGAGCCGGAGGGAAAAAAGGGTCGTGTGCAGCGCAGCTTTATAAACTCTGCGCTAAGCATGGCTGTAAATTACCTATCAAGACGTGCCGTGCTTTTGTTGAGAATATCTGGAACATCTGCCCTTGGGTGCAACATAGTGGGATCCAACCAGATAAATGGAAGGTGGGTAGGGCAGCAGATGGCCTCCTATGATGACACCTGCCCGGGAAAACTGACCCCTGAGGATTTTACAGTGTATAAGATAGTGGATGCAGCCCTGCATCCCCAGAAGGTGACTTTGGCACGATCAGCACTCAGGTGGGTAGCTCGTTGGCGGGATCGGATTCAGAGAGCTCAGAGGAAGAGGGAAGGCCACCCCCTCCCCTGTATCCATGGGAGGAACTTAGAAGAAACAATGGGGGAACAAGAGGCCCCCAGGGAGAAGAAAATGCCGCATGCCCCTCCTTACCGAGACAGAATGAAAAGGGGGGAGGGCGATGAATGTGGCACACTTAGAGATTCAGGGCCAGAAGTTTCCGTGAGCGCGGGAAGGGAGGGGTGCAAACAGTCCTCAGGGGTGGCAGGAAGAGGAGCGTGAGTAGGGTGGGACCGGGAGGCTGCTGACGAGGGAGGGAGAAGTCCGCGCTGATTGGACAGCTGCCGCGCCCCAGACTTGGCGGCCCCAGCCAGGAAACAGAGGCAAAAAATCCCCCGTGTTCCTTGTCCGCCCTTCAGAGATCCCCTCAAGGGCTCCGCCCATCCGGCCTACTTGCCACCAGTGCCTCCATAGCAATAGAGAAAGGGGAGGAGGTGGACTGGGGATGGACTGGGGCCTCTACCCGGTATTTACGGACCCCCCTTACCGGAGCCCGAGACTACTGGCCCTGTCCCTTTTAAGATGCTTAAGGAACTTAAGGAGGCCGTGACTAAATACGGCCCAAGCTCCCCTTATGTAAAAAGACTGATGCAAAACCTCTTTGCTACGCACCCTTGGACCCCTGCTGACTTTGACGAAATTGCAAGCCGCGTGCCTGGATGCCTCCTTATATTTAGCTTTTAAGGCTCAGGCCCCGCCAGAGAGGCCTCTAAGCTGGCAAAATCCCGGGGTTATACTCCCCTGGATTTAGCCATTGACCTCCTGCGTGGAACTGGAGCCTATACTGACCCTGCTGTTCAGGCCCGGTATGGCCAGTTTGAGCTAGAGGACTGTTAAAGAAACACATGTTGCAGCTTGGGATAAGATTGGAGCCATGAAAGGGGGGGAGAGCCACACAGAAGTTGGTTGGGCTGAAGCAGAGAGCAGATCAGACACCCCTCTCATTTGTGAACGAGGTTAAAGAGACAGTGACTCGTATAATGGGAGACACCCCGGGATCTGATCTACTTATGAGACAATTGATTAAAGAGGGTCTTCGCCCCAAAGGGATCGCAGCCATTAGCAGCCTTCCCCCCCGACGCTTCATTAGAAGAAATTGTTGACAAATTGCTGGACATGCCCAGCGAGGATTCAATTCAAGCCTTAGTGACTGCCATGGAGAACCGGGAGGATAGCCTCCTGACCGCCCTTCACGGTATGCAGGTGAGACCCACCTGTTTTGGGTGCGGAAAGCCAGGGCACCTCAAAGCACAGTGCAGGCAGCGGCCCCCCTCCACTTCAGTTCCGACCTGTTATTCCTGTGGAAAGCCAGGTCACATAGCCAGGTTCTGCCGATCCAAAGGGAAGTTGGGAAAAGGGAAAGGGAGGGGCCCGGCCGCGGGCCCCCCCCCCCCCCCCCCCCGTGCTCGAAGACAGCGGCCCCATTACTGTGACTATCCCCGTGAGGGTTGACTATAGAGAAGGGACACAGCAGAGAGAGATCGGGCCTTGGGAAACCTCGATGATTCCCATCGAGCTAAATATTTTCCCAGCGCTCATCACAGGGGCTGAGAGATGTGTGGACTTAGTCACCCATACCCAGGTCATTTTTGGTCCCGGAAGTCCCACATCCGTAAGGGTCACAAACCCCCACCCCTTTCCCACCTTGGTAAAACAGGGCCAAGAGGTGGGAAAGGTGCTGCCCTTGCGGGCCCCTCCCGCTCATGTGAACTGGGTCCACCCGGTCAGCTCTGGGCGACCACTGTTAACCGTCACGGTGGAAAATCAGAAGCTCGAAGGGATAATTGACACTGGAGCCGATTGCTCTGTCATAAATAGGGGACAGTGGAGGCACGAGTGGCCACTCCTACAGAGCCCTCAAGCAGTGACGGGGGTGGGGGGCAATAGATCTGCCATGAAAGCAGCACACGCCTTACGGTGGTCAGCTTTGGAAGAATCTGGACTCTTCACCCCACTGTGCCTACCCGACCTCCCTTATGCATTATGGGGTAGAGACATCTTGAGCCAGCTTAACCTGACACTTGCCACCCCTGATAGCCTGCGGGGAAATTAATTGGGGCCACTCTAGAGATGAGCTTTTCCCCCAGAATAACATGGATTAATAAGAAACCTATTTGGGTTGAGCAGTGGCCCCTGACAAAAGAAAAGCTCATCGCCCTCACAGACATAGTAATGACCCTCCTGCACGAGAACAAAGTGGAACCGTCCCTTAGCCCGTATAACTCCCCCGTCTTTGTCATAAAAAAGAAAGGGGGGAGTTGGAGAATGTTGATTGATCTTCGGGCAGTAAATGCCAACATGGTACCCATGGGGACCCTCCAACCTGGTCTCCCTATGCCCACTGCAGTCCCGCAAGGGTGGACTATTATAGTGATTGATGTTAAAGACTGCTTCTATAGCATTCCCCTCCACCCGGAGGACAAAGAAAAATTTGCCTTTTCCCTCCCCGCGATCAATTTCCAAGCCCCCAGTAAACGTTATCAGTTCACCGTCCTACCTCAGGGAATGGCCAATAGCCCCACCCTGTGCCAGCTTTACATGGATACTCTGCTACATCCTATCAGAAAAGAATTCCCGAATTGCATGCTCATACATTACATGGATGATATCTTGATTGCAGCACCTTCTGTGACGGGGGCTCGGGCTTGCTTGCAACGCACCACCCATGTCCTCCACAAGAAGGGGCTTCACATAGCCCCGGAAAAGGTACAGATGGATTTCCCCTATGATTACTTGGGGCATAGGATTTTTCCGGGAAAGATTAGTAGGGCACTTCCTCCGATCAACATCGAGGGATATACTACTCTTAATGATTTTCAGAGGCTTGTTGGCGCCATACAGTGGCTGCGTCCCGCTATGCCCCTCCCATCCTCCTTAATGCAACCTCTATATGATGTCCTTAAAGTCGACTCCCATCTGTCATCCCCTAGAAGTTGGACCCCCCAGGCAAGACAGGCGCTCTCGGAAATTTTCTGCAGAACCTCTTCCTTCTTGGTTCAATACGACCCGGAGTCGCCTGTCCTCTTCCACACACTGGGGGACAGTTCCCTGGGCTGGGGATGTTTATTCCAGAGACATGGATGCCTTGAATGGCTATACCCCCGGACCACTAAGAGCATCATCCGGGACCGGTGGGAGGCCCTGGCCTTATTTTGCCTTCAGGCCTCAGAGCGATGCCAGCGTCTCTTTGGCCTCTTGCCTGTCCTCAACTTTACCCTCCCAGAGGAGGTGACCCACTCGCTAGTTGATAGATCTATCGCTTGGGCCACTGTCCTGACTACCCTCTCTCAGACCAGACTCACGCCACCTCCCGTGGTTAGAGTGTTCGCTGAACTGCACCTTTCCCGCCCGCGCCCTCTAGTGTCCCCAGAACCAGTGACCGGCCCTAATGTCTTCACTGACGCTACCAGGTTGGGCCGTGCTGTGGTCCATGACCCTGCTAGACCCGCCACCTGGATTTTTGATACCCCCTTTGACTCCACTCAGAAGAATGAACTATATGCTATACTTCAGGCTTTCCGTCTCTACAGAGACACCCCTTTTAATCTTATTACTGACAGTATGTATTGTGCCATGCTAATCCCTCGTTTAGAAGATGCCTTCATTTCCTCGACTTCTTCCATTAGCCCACTCCTTATACAGCTACAATCCTCCCTCCGTGATAGAAACCACCCCCTGTTTGTTCTTCACGTGCGCTCTCACGTTTCTTCCACCGGCCCCATATTCCAGGGCAATGCGGAGGCAGATAGGGCTCTCTTGTTAAACCTGTCCACACCTGCCCAGCTGGCACATGGTAAGTATCACTTGTCATCCAGGTCGCTCCGGCGCCTATACAGCATTCCCCGGAAGGAGGCTCGCCAAATTGTGCGCTCCTGCACTTCTTGTGCTCCCTTTAGACAAGCCCTCCCCGCAGAGGGGTCTAACCCACGTGGGGACGGCCCCAATGCTCTTTGGCAGATGGACATTACTCACCTGGGTCGTAAGTACATCCATGTCTCGGTGGACACCTTCTCCTCCTTCACCTTCGCCTCTCTACAGCCAGGAGAAGCGGTTAAACACGTTCTCTCACATCTATATGCCCAGATGGCTGTCTTAGGCGTCCCCTCGGCTATCAAAACCGATAATGGGCCTGCCTACACCTCGAGAGCCTTTGCTTCCTTTTGCAAAGAATTTTCCATTTCCCATTCCACCGGGATCCCTTACAATCCCACTGGCCAAGCTTTGGTAGAAAGAGCAAATCGCACACTCAAAACTACGCTTTTTAAACAGAAAGGGGGAGTTGGCAGGTCACTGACCCATTCAGACCTGTCTCAGGTACTATTTACCATGAATTTCCTACAAGTCAGGGATGACGGCACTACAGCCGCCCAGAGATTTTTCTCCCCAAAAGGACATGCTAAGAAAGAACCAACGCTCCTGCCCTCTCCCACCAAGGCCCTACCAGGCTCTAAAGTCATGTGGAGAGATGAAGAGGGAGGTTGGCATGGCCCTGTAACGGTAAAGAACAGAAGACAGGGCCACCTGTCATTTCATCCCGAGGATAAGATAGAAGAGCCAGAAAGATGGCTCCCTGTTTACAAGATAAGAGACCTTGATTAATGCCCAACCCTACGGGGTGAGAGGAATTTCTTCCTTTTTCAGGCCTTCTGATCGTCGTAGGGATCCTTGGAGGTGCTCCATCTGAAGGAAATCCAACATGGGGAATACTCCGAGTTATTCCCTCTCCCCTTCCGGTAGCACGGAACTCCCCGATCTACCCTCGCCTGCTAGTGACCAATACATCGATGGGGCTCCCTTCTGCCTCGGTGGGGCCCCTCATGTGTGGCCACAGGGGAAGACATCGAGGATCCCATACCATGGAGGGATTGCCAGATGGCGGGAGGATACCCCCTTGAGGGTGAACAAGGATGCTGATTCTGGGAATCACCCTACTTGTTGTCTGTTTCTGCCGCCTAGCTAGGCGACAGAGGGGCTATATGCTTCTTACTCAGAAAGCCTTCATGGCCATGGAGACGGGGGAGGATCCCCAAGTCTGGCTAGCCACCATGCATGACATGTGACACCTAGGGGTAAGACGAGGTAAACCCCAAGACGGGCAACCTCTCCTAACCCAGCCACCTAAGACAGGCCCTGAGGGTGTCGGGCGCCTAGGACGGGCAAGGTCCTGGGTTGAAGGAGATGACCTAAGACAGGGTTCCTCGCCCCCGGCTATCAGAGGCCAGTAGAAATGACACTGCTTAAGGCTAACCTCAGCACCGCTTAAGGTCACACCAAGTGATAACCTTGTAAAACAGAAAGGGGGAGATGTTGGGGGCGGGGGGAAGAGGCTTGGCGGTCGCTTAGAGGGGGAAACATAATCACCTTATAAGGGAATGTTACAGAACTCGGCCCCTCATTGAGTAAGAGTTCATGGGAGGGAGGACAGAGGGGATAAAAGTGTCTGCTGAGAGGTTGGGGGGAGCGGGATGTGATCACAGAAGAATAAAGACTCATTATCCACCTCAGGCGCTCTGTCTGGTTCTTCCCCCATCAAAGAGTGGGGGCCGGAGGTACCCCGAAGACTCATCACGTGTTGGACTGGTGAGTAAGAGGACGGACTAGCATAAAGAAGCCGGCGTTGTAAATAAAAACCCGGCAGTTTCTGTTGGTTTTACCATTGATATGTTTAATTATATTGAGAGAGTTTTCCTAATGTTGAACCATCCCTGCCTGCCTGGTGATCTTGGTATATTATCCTGATAATAAGTTGCTGTAGTCTCATTGCTAAAACTTTATTTAAGATTTTTCATTAATATGCATTGGAGAGATTGGTCTATAATTTTCATTGTCTGTTTTGTTCTTCCTGGTTTAGGAATCCGCCCCATGTTGGTGTCATAAAAGGAGTTTGGCAGAACTCCTTCCTCTCTTATTTTTAAAAAGTTATGTAGAATAGGAATAAATTGTTCCTTAAATGTTTGGTAGAATTCACTTGGAAATCCATCTGGACCTGGAGACTTTTTCTTAGGGAATTTATTGATGGTTCCTTTAATTTCTTTTTCTGAAATGGGGTTATTTAAGTAATTTATTTTCTCTTATGTTAATCTGGGCAACACAGAAAAATTCTTAAGACCAGACACTGCTAAAAATCCCTTTTAATAATTGTAAGATTTTATTTATACTTCTTTTAAATTCCAAAAGTCATATTCAAAATAACCTTAAATTATTTTCTTTTCAAAACCTAAAAAGTTTGCAAATATTTTTATTTTTATCAGTGCGATTCTAACTTTTCCATGCTCTAACTTATAACAGCTTTCTACTCTCACTGACCAACATTTCTTAATATTAGAACAATTATAGAATAATTATAGAATAATTATATTAGAATATTTTCTGTTCTGGAAATTGGAGATTCCTCACATTTTGAGATATCAAGGTAATATATATTAATTTATACCTTTACTGTTTGTCATTCCTTGCTCACCCCAAAATTTTCTAGATACATGAACTATACCCCAAGCATATTTAATGGGAATAAACTTAGAATATTTCCAGTAAATTCAGGGGCAAAACAAGGATGCCCACTATCACATTACTATTCAATATAGTATTAGGAATGCTAGTAATAGCAATGAGAAGAAAGAAAAATTAAAGGGATTAGAATAGGCAATGAGGAAGCAAAACTTTTGCTTTTTGCAGATGATATGATGGTATGCCTAGGGAACCTGAGAAAATCATCTAAAAAAAATCCTTGAAACAATTAACAAATTCAGCAAAGCAGCAGGATATAAAATAAACCTATATGAATTGTCAGCATTTCTATAGATGAACAACAAAGACCAAGAACAAGAGCTTGAAAGAGAAATTCTACTTAAAATAACTGTAGATAACATTAAATACTTGGGAATCTACCTCCCAAGACAAACCCAGAAATTGTATGAACACAATTATAAAGCTCTCCTCACCCAAATAAAGTCAGTTCTAAATAATAATGCTAAATAATAAATGCTCATGGTTAGGTTAAGCTAATATAATAAAAATGACAATTCTACCCAAATTAAATTACATATTCAGTGCCATACCAATCAAACTACCAAATAAATGCTTTACCAAGATAGAAAAAATAGTAACAAATTTCATCCAGAGGAATAAGAGGGCAAGAATAGAAAGGTAACTGATGAAAAAAAATGTAAAAGAAGGTGCTCTAGCTCTACCAGATTTAAAACTATACTATGAAGTTGCAGTCATCAAAACTGCCTGGTACTGGTTAAGAAACAGAGTAATGGATGGATTAAGATAGGTTCAAAAGGAAAACGCAGTGAATGACTACAACAATCTACTCTTTGACAAACCCAATAACATCAGCCTCTGGGATAAGAATTCACTATTAGACAAAAATTATTGGGAAGACTGGAAAAGAGTATGGTAAAAACTAGGTATAGATCCACATCTCACACTCCATACCAATATAAGGTCAAAATGGGTATAGCATTTAGACAAAAAGAGCAATGCCATAGATAAATTAATAGGCCAAAAATGCTCTAATCTATGGAAAAATGATAAATTTATGATCAAACAAGAATTGGAGCACACTATAATTTGAAAAATGAATGATTTGACTATATTATATTAAGAGGTTTTTGCACTAATAAAATCAATGTTGCCAAAATTAGAAGAAAAGCAGAAAACTGGGAAATAATACTCCCAACCAGGAGTTCTGATAAATATTTCATTTCTAAAATATATAGAGAATAGCATCAAATTTATAAGGTCACAAGTCATTCCTCAATTGATAAATGATCAAAGGATATGACCAGATGGTTTTCAAATGAAGAAATTAAAGTGATATATAATCACATAAAAAATGCTCCAAATCACTATTGATTAGAGAAATGCAAATTAAAACAACAATTAGGTATCATCTCACATCTATCAGATTAGCCAAAATGAGAAAAAAGGAAGATGATCAGTCTTCGAGAGATTGTGGGAGGATTGGGACATTGATGCATTACTGGTGGAGTTGTAAATGGATCCAACCTTTCTGGAGAACAATATTGAACTATGCCCAAAGAACAATAAAACTGTCCATACCCTTTGATCCAGAAATTCCAATTCTAGGACTATATCCAGAAGAAATAGTAAAAAATGGGAAAAGTCCAAATGGGAAAATGTTCCAGAATATTCATAGCAGCTCTTTTTTTAGTGGCAAAGAGCTGGAAATTGAGGGGATACCCATCAAATCTGGAATGACTAAACAAGTTGTGGTATATGAATACTATGGAATATTTTTGTTCTATAAGAAACCATACATGGTCAGAATTTAGAGAAGCATGGAATGACTTATGGGACCTTATGCTGAGTGAAGGGAGTACAGTCAAGAGAACAATGTACACAGCAACAACATTATGAGATGAACAGCCTTGATGGATGCAACTCCTCTCCAATAGTCCAGAGAGCTTGGACAACTGTATTAGACTGGTTATGGACAATATTATTCCCAACCAGAGGAAGAAAAACAGAACAAAACAAAACAAAACACAAAGAAAAAAAGACACCCCTACTAAATCTGATGAACACTTTATAAAAAATATCTCTTATGTATCTCTTTCCCTTAATCCTAATTCCTCATGCCCAAAATTAGTAATTTGTAAACATATTTAACAAAATATGTATGGAAAATTCTAACCTGACTGTTCCCTACTTAAGGGAGGGGGTTGGGAAGGAA
The DNA here is from genome assembly GCF_037893015.1 of Macrotis lagotis. Lineage (NCBI taxonomy): Eukaryota > Metazoa > Chordata > Mammalia > Peramelemorphia > Peramelidae > Macrotis > Macrotis lagotis. Next base: position 19,204,539 of record NC_133662.1, on the reverse strand, counting down.
GAGTGGAGGGAAATTTTGTTACTTGGAAATATGCATTTACAAGTGAATACAAATAACTTTAAAAACACAGAAAAAAGTTTAAAAAATTTTCTGTGTTGAACAATTGTAGGGAATAAAGGAATGTAAAATTGAAAATGTAATTAATAATTAGTAAACTTTGTATTAGAGTAGATTTAAACTAAGTTTTCTTTTTGAGAATTTAAAATTGTGTTGTGATCATAAGTAATGAATGAATTGAAGTTTCATCCATCACATTTATAAGGATTTGTTATGAGAAAATTAGAGAATATTTTGACAACAGGTCATATCTCTCAAGGTCTTTTTGGCTCAGAGAGTTTGTGAAATGATGATTTCTTCCACCATGTGTTTATTAAAGGGAATAGTTATATGTAAGATCAAAGTAGCTTACTTAATATCTGTTATTTAAGAAGAGGAAATTATATATGTAAATGTAACTCTGGTATGGGTAAAAAATGTACATTAGATTTTTGAAATTATCATATGGATAAAACTAAATTCATGAAGAATCTTATTTCCTTTGTTTTGAAAATAGAAGTGCATTTGGAATAAGTGGTACATAGAGATTTGTATGTAAAGAACCATAATTATAAAGTTAACTTAAAGAAAACCTGTTGTTTTATTTTGCTTTAAGAGAATTAGATGTCAGCATGGAAACTTTATATTTCATGTAGGTTAAGAATTTAATGTTTAGATTTTAAAGAAGTAAAATTTCAGATATCTTTCCCCACATTAAATGTAGATTCAGAAGGAGCTTGGAAAATGATTACAATATTAACAATTGTGTAACCCTACTTATGTGACTTCTTAATGAGTAAAATGTTGAAAAGTGTTATCAGTTATGTGATCTGCTTTTGGAAATATAAACTATTTTGCTGTGATGATGTCAAAGGCTGGAATTAATCAATGATTGCTTTGTATGCGTAATGAGAGAAAATAACAGAAGTTATGACCCTCTGAGTTCCCTGAAATTTTTAAATAATGTGCTGGATTTTGCTTTAGATCTGTAATTTCAGGTATAAATGTAATAATGGAAAAATTGTTTTATGAAATCTTGTAATTAATGTGTAATTCTCATTACTGTTTTGTTACATTTGCAACTAATAACGTGCTGAAAAATTTAGGGTCATTTAAGATGTTCTAATGGGTTGAAAAAATTCTGAACAGTAATAATTTGAATTTCAAACATGGTTAATGATTAAACAGGTTTATTAGAGAGAATTGTTTGCATAAGAACTTGCTAATTATACATGCAAATTGGAACTTTTGTGGTTACATGTATGTGTGTATATATATATATATATATATATATATATACATGTTTGTGTATATCAATGCTGTGATTGTTTTCTTAGAAGTAAAAGCACCTGAGTAACATGAGAACGATAATAATGATAATAATTTATGATTTTTATGTGACACTCTCTGGCTAATTGTTATTGAGAATTCTAGAAATAACCTCCTAACCAAAGGAGGTGTTTATTTATAGCGTAATATAGCAGGTTAGAAGGAGGGGGTCTCTAACCAGAAGACCTCCGATAAAGCATTTTTATCCAGAAATAAAACAGATAAGATTTCAGACAAAGGAATGTGGGTCCAGAGACTAGACGTTAGTGTCACCAGAAGGACAGACTGTCAAGTTAAATTATGGAACACAACTGTGATGAGTATTCTTGTACATCAAGGAATATTCTAGAGGCTGGGGGAACTTGATTGCTTTTTGACGAAGGTTAGAAAAATAAACTGATTTAGTATATTCTGATGACAGGGATATTCAAAGTAGATATTTGTGTAGGGAAGGGGGCTGGTTGATTTGAAACACCCCCATCCAGATTATTATTAGCATTTAGTCCTTATGAAAAGGATTCACTTGAAAATCTAATTAGATGGAAATACTATTTTAGATCATGGGAATTTTAATTGACTTTTGTTTTATGACTGATATCAGGTATGATCAGCAAAGGAAATGCTATTGAGTCATTGCTCTCTTGAAGCCTGGAAGCCCAGTGGAGGTTTGGACACTACACAGGTGACAGATATATTGGAATAAGAGTTGAAGGGGAAGCTTTTAATGTAGTCTGAAGTTGGACATTTTCTCACTTCACTTCCCCAAATATGATCTTTAAATATTGTCTCACCAGATAAATCTACAATTTGTCTTAAGGTATTAGACTGTCCACATGACCTCTGCCTGGAAACCAATACCCAAAATTATATCTATAAAGAAGTTTTCCTTTGATGTCCTGGATCTTTATAGTAAATTGCTAAAAGTCAATCTGATATAGAAATTTTAGAACAATTGGAGTTTAATAGATAGATAGACCAGTGTGCGCTTTTTTCTTTTTTTTTAATTTTTATTAAAGATATTATTTGAGTTTTACAATTTTCTCCCAATCTGGCTTCCCTCCCCCCACCCCCACCCCACAGATAGCACTCCGTCAGTCTTTGTTTCCATGTTGTACCTCGATCCAAATTGGGTGTGATGAGAGAGAAATCATATCCTTAAAGAGAACAGAATTCTCAAAGGTAACCAGACCAAATCATAAGACATCTGGGTTTTTTTTCCGAATTAAAGGGAATAGTCCTTGTACTTTGTTCAAACTCCACAGCTCCTTATCTGGATACAGATGGTACTCTCCTTTGCAGACAGCCAAAAATTGTTCCCAATTGTTGTGCTGATGGAATGAGCAAGTCCTTCAAGGTTGAATATCACTCCCATGTTGCTGTTAGGGTGTACAGTGTTTTTCTGGTTCTGCTCATCTCACTCAGCATCAGTTCATGCAAATCCCTCCAGGTTTCCCTGAAATCCCGTCCCTCCTGATTTCTAATAGAACAATAGTGTTTCATGACATACATATACAACAGTTTGCTAAACCATTCCCCAACTGAAGGACATTTACTGGATTTCCAATTCTTTGCCACCACAAACAGGGCTGCTATAATATTTTTGTACAAGTGATGTTTTTACCCTTTTTCCTCATCTCTTCAGGGTATAGACCCAGTAGTTGTATTGCTGGGTCAAAGGGTATGCACATTTTTGTTGTCCTTAAGGCGTAGTTCCAAAAAGCTCTCCAGAAAGGTTGGATGAGTTCACAGCTCCATCAACAGTGTAATAGTGTTTCAGATTTCCCACAAACCTTCCAACAATGATCATTATCCTTCTGGTCATATTGGCCAATCTGAGAGGTGTGAGGTGGTACCTCAGATAAGCTTTAATTTGCATTTCTCTAATAATTAATGATTTAGAGCAAATTTTCGTATGGCTATGGATTGCTTTGATCTCCTCATCTGTAAATAGCCTTTTAATATCATTTGACCATTTGTCAATTGGGGAATGGCTTTTTGTTTTAAAAATATGACTCGGTTCTCTGTATATTTTAGAAATGAGTCCTTCGTTGGAATCATTAGTTGTAAAGATTGTTTCCCAATTTACTACATTTCTTTTGATCTTGGTTACAATGGTTTTATCGGTGCAAAAGCTTTTTAATTTAATGTAATCGAAATCATCTAATTGGATGTTGGTGATATTCTCCAACTCTTCCTTAGTCATAAACTGCTCCCATTTCCATAGATCTGACAGGTAGACTAGTCCTTGATCTTCTAATTTGCTTATAGTGTTGTTTTTTTATGTCTAAGTCCTGTAACCATTTGGATCTTATCTTGGTGAAGGATGTTAGTTGTTGGTCTAATCTAAGTTTCTTCCATATTAGCTTCCAATTATCCCAGCAGTTTTTATCAAAGAGGGAGTTTTTATCCCAATAGCTGGGCTCTTTGGGTTTATCAAATAGCAGCTTACTATAATCATCTCCTGCTTTTACACCTAGTCTATTCCACTAGTCCATCACTCTGTTTCTTAGCCAATACCAAACAGTTTTGATGACTGATGGTTTATAATATAATTTTAGATCAGGTAGGGCTAAGCCACCTTCTTTTGCACTATTTTTCATTAAATTTCTGGAAATTCTTGATTTTTTATTTCTCTATATGAATTTACTTACAATTTTTTCTAACTCATTAAAGTAATTTTTTTGGAATTTTGATTGGTAGGGCACTAAACAGGTAGTTTAGTTTTGGTAGAATTGTCATTTTTATTATATTAGCTCTACCTATCCATGAGCAGTTGATATTTGCCCAGTTATTTAAATCTGATTTAATTTGTGTGGGAAGTGTTTTATAATTTTTTTTTCAAAAAGATTGTGAGTCTGTCGTGGCAAATAGGCTCCCAAGCATTTTATGTTGTCTGAGGTTACTTTGAATGGGATTTCTCTTTCTAGCTCTTCCTGCTGTATCTTGCTAGACATAAATAGAAAAGTTGAGAATTTATAAGGGTTTATTTTATAACCTGTAACTTTGCTAAAATTGCTAATTGTTTCCAGTAGTCTTTTGGATGATTTCTTGGGATTCTCTAGGTAGACCATCATGTCATACGTAAGGAGTAAGAGTTTTGTCTCTTCCTTCCCAATTCTAATTTCTTCAATTTCTTTTTCTTCTCTAATTGCTGAAGCTAACATTTCTAATACAATATTGAATAGTAGTGGTGATAATGGGCACCCTTGTTTCACCCCAATCTGTTCAGAAATGCCTCTAGCCTTTCCCCATTGAATATGATGCTTGTTGATGGTTTCAGGAACAGTCCATTTATTCTTACACTTTCTAGTGTTTTTAGTAGGAATGGATGCTGTATTTTGTCAAAAGCTTTTTAAGCATCTATTGATATGATCATATAATTTCTGATAGGTTTGTTGTTGAAATAATTGAGTATACTAAGAGTTTTCCTAATATTGAACCAACCCTACATTCCTGGAATAAATCCTACTTGATTATAATGTATTATCCTAGTGATAACTTGCAATCCTTTTGCTAAGATTTTATTTAAGATTTTTGCATCTATGTTCATCAGGTAGATAGGTCTATAATTTTCTTTCTCTGTTTTAACTCTTCCTGGTTTAGGTAACAGCACCATATTGGTTTTATAGAAAGAGGCAGAGTTCCATCTTACCCTATTTTTCTAAAGAGTTTATATAGAATTGGAATCAATTGTTACTTAAATATTTGGTAGAATTCCTTGTGAATCTATCAGGCCCTGGAGAATTTTTCTTAGGGAGTTCAATGATGGCTTGTTGAATTTCTTTTTCTGAGATAGGGTTGTTTAGGTATTTAATCTCCTCTTCATTTAACCTGGGAAACTTATATTTTTGTAAATATTTATCCATTTCACTCAGATTATCAAATTTATTGGCATAGAGTTGGGCAAAATAATTTTGAATTATTAATTTAATTTCCTCCTCATTGGTGGTGAGTTCACCTTTTTCATTTATGATACTAGCAATCTGGTTTTCTTCTTTCTTTTTTTTAATCAAATTGACCAGAGGTTTATCAATTTTATAGTTTTTTTTCCAAATACCCACTTTTGGTTTTATTTATTAATTCAATAGTTTTTTTTACTTTTGATTTTATTAATTTCTTCTTTAATTTTTAGAATTTCTAATTTGGTATTTAATTGGGGATATTTGATCTGTTCTTTCTCTAATTTTTTTAGTTCCATGTTTAGTTCATTGATTTCCTCTTTCTCCAGTTTATTCATGTGAGCATTTAGAGCTATAATATATCCCCTGAGAGTTGCTTTGAATGAATTCCATAGGTTTTGGTATGTTGTTTCATTATTATGATTATCTAGGATAAAATGGTTAATTCTTTCTATAATTTGTTTTTTGGTCCACTCATTTTTTAAGATGAGGTTATTCAGTTTCCAATTTGTTCTTGGTCTATATCTCCCTGGCCCAGTATTGCATATGACTTTCATTGCATTGTGATCTGAGAAAGATGTATTCACTATTTATGCCTTTCTGCAGTTGATCATTAGGTTTTTATGTCCTAGTACATGGTCAATTTTGGTATAAGTTCCATGTACTGCAGAGAAAAAGGTATATTCCTTCCTATGCCCATTCAGTTTCCTCCATAAGTCTACCATATCTAATTTTTCTAACAATCTATTTACCTCCCTAATTTCTTTCTTGTTTGTTTTATGATTTGATTTGTCTAGATCTGATAGCATGAGGTTGAGTTCTCCTACTAGTAGAGTTTTGCTGTCCATGTCTTCCTGTAATTCTTTCAGCTTCTCCTCTAAGAATCTGGGTGCTATCCCACTGGGTGCATATATATTCAGTATTGAAATGACTTTATTGTCTATGGTACCTTTTAGGAGGATAAAGTTTCTTTCCTTATCTCTTTTAACACTATGTATTTCTGCTGCTGTGTTATTTGAGATACAGATTGCTACCCCTGTTTTTTTACTTCAGCTGAAGCAAAATATATTTTGCTCCAACCTTTTACCTTTACTCTATATTTATCTTTCAGCTTCAAATGAGTTCCTTGTAAGCAGCATATTGTAGGATTCTGGTTTTTAATCCACTCTGCTATTTGCTTATGTTTTAAGGGAAAGTTCATCCCATTCACATTCAAAGGTATGATTGCTAATTCTCTATTGCCCTCTGTGCTATCTTCCTTCTGTTTGTATTTTCACCCTTCCCCCTGTTATCCATATTCCCCAGTATTTTGTTTCTGAATACCACCACTTTCAATGTGTTTCCCATCCTATATCACCCTTCCCTTTCTTTCCCCTTTCCCTTTTTTCCTTTTTTCCCTTCCCTTACTTTTGTTGGTTCCCCTTTTTTTCCCAATCCCCCTTCCCTTTCTCCATCCCCATTCCCCTCTTCCCCTTTTAATACTTGAAAGGTTAGGTGTTTTATAAGTTAACTGGGTATGTGTAGGTTGACTTTAAGCCAAGTCTGATGAGAAGAAGATTCAGGTGTTTCTCATCTGCTCCCTTTCCCCCCTCTATTACCATAGGTATTCTGTACCTCTTAGTGTGATGAGATTTACCCCATTCAATCCACTCCCTCCTCCCGACTCTTTCCTGTCCCCCTTTTTAAAGAGGTAGTTTTTTTAGATCATTCTATCTGAGTCATAGAAAATTCTGAGTATCTATCACTTCTAGTTAAGTATATTCTATCTAATAAAGTTAAAATTCTTGAGAGTTATTAGAGTCTTTCTCCCAAGTGGGGTTAAAGCCAGTTTCATCCCATTAGATAACAGTCTCATGGATAGATCATGAATGTCTGTCATTTCTGGCTAGCTGTATTCTCTCTGTTAAAATTACAATTCTCAAGATTTATGAGAATCTTTTTCCCCTATGCTGGGATATAGCCAGTTTCAGCTTACTGGATAGCAGTTTTTTTTTTTTTTTCCATTTACCGTCCCTTTCTTTTTTTACCTTTTTCATGTGTCTCTTGAACCTTCTGTTTGATGTCCAAATTTTCTATTTGGCTCTAGTCTTTTCATCAGGAATTTTTGGAAATCTTCCATTTCGTTAAATGTCCATCTTTTTCCCTGGAAGAGAAGGCTCAGTTTTGCAGGATAGTAGATTCTTGGCTGCATTCCAAGCTCTCTTGCTCTTTTAAATATCTTGTTCCAGGCCCTTAGATCCCTTAATGTTGATGCAGCCATGTCCTGTGTGATCCTTGATATTTAATTGTTTCATTCTGGCTGCTTGTAGAATTTTCTCTTTTATGTGATAGTTCTGGAATTTAGCTACAATATTCCTTGGTGTTTTCATTTTAGGGTCTTTTTCTGGAGGGGATCAATGTATTCTTTCTATAACTACTTTACCCTCTGGTTCCAAGATATCATGGCAATTTTCCATCCTGTAATATTAAGTCCAGGCTTTTTTACTCTTCAATGTTTTCACAAAGTCCTATAATTCTCAGGTTGCCCCTCTCTGATATATTCTCAAGGTCAGTGGTTTTGTTGATGAGGTATTTTACATTTTCTTCCATTTCTTCTATTATTTGATTTTGTTTAACTGGCTCTTGCCATGGAGTCATTAGTTTCTGTAGACTCCATTCTTTTTTTGGGTGGAGGAGTTTTCTTCATTAACCTTTTGCAACTCCTTTTCCAATTGGTAAATTCTACTTTTGAAAGAGATTTCCATTTGACCAGTTGAGGTTTTGAGAGAATTATTTTCTTTTTGCACTTGCCCAATTGAGCATCTGAGAGAATTATTCTCATTTTGTATGTGTCCAATTGATGATGTGAGAGATTTATTCTCATTTTGTTATTGTCCATTTGAGGATCTGAGAGATTTAGTCTCCTTTTGTATTTGTCCAATTGTATTTTCTAAGGATTTGTTTTCTTGTTGCAAGGTATTAATTGTCTCTCCCAAATTTTCCAGTTCATTTTTAAGCTCCTTCCTTATTTCTTCAAGGAAGTCTTTTTGTGCTGAAGACCAGATCATATTCTCCTCAGAGGTTCCAGGTATTTCTGAGTTAGGGTCTTTCCCTTCCAAGAATTTTTCTATGGATCCACCTTTCTGCTGACCCTTCTTCATTTTGCTAAGACCTTGATTTGGGTTGGGGCTGGTTCACAGGGGCTTGGGAACACTAAAGGCTTTACTCACTGAATGCAATTTCTCTGGCTGTCCAGTAGGAGGTGCTGGTTGCTTTTTCTTGGGTGTCTGTGACCTTGATTGAGGCCTTCTCTCTTTGCCTGAAGGGAGGAGTTGGAGCTATTGAATTCTTTTGCCTTCAATAAAGGGTGGGCTTTATTCTAGACTGAGGTCATTTCTCAGCTGGGCTGGTTTTTCTGCTCACATACCTGGGCTTGAGGGAGAATTAATCTGCAAATGTTTCTTCTGGGAAGAGGCTTCAGTTGTAATGGAGGCATGGATTTAAAGTTACTGAGACCAGAGGAGCCCAGAGATGGTGTTGGCAGCATTCCTGCACCTGAACTCTTTCTCCCCGCCCCCCACTGTAGGCAAGCTCCAGGGGGATAGTATCAACACCAGTGCCTCTGCTCCCTAGTTGACTCAAGCCCCTGCTGTGTAGCCCAACCGTTGCTCCAGCAGGTCCGGCTCTCGGGCCCTCAGACTCCCGGCTCCACTTCAGCTGCTAATCTAGCTGATCTGGGGTTGAACCGCCTTCTGAGCCCAGCCTCACCTACTGTAATTTGGCCAATGCTGCTGCCGGAGACAAATCCTGAGGTAGATGTTCTTTCACCTGGCTTTTCTTTCTGTGTTTTGTGGATCAGATTTCTGTTAAGAGGTTTTTTTTTTTTTGATATGATAGATGGTGAAAGTTTAGGAGACTTTAGAACTGTTTTATCTCCTCCATCTTGGCCAGAAACACAGTCCTACTTCTAATCTCATATTTCTATCTCTACACAATTGAACTCTAACCAGTCTTTGGGATCTGAATGTCCTCCAAATTGAGGGACCAAAGAAGGAAAAAAAAGTCTCCGTGAATCATATTTCCTATATTATGACAACCTGATGTTTCCCTTATATTGGTCACTCAAAGGCTATGACAACCTGATGTTTCCCTTATATTGGTCACTCAAAGGCACCAAAAGAACATCTTGGTCTCCTTCCTTGTCCCCATTTGGTTCATAAGAGCAAAGTGGGAGAATTCTTCACATGGAAGTCAGAAGAAATTGGAAGCTCCAAATTTACCATCCCTGGCAAAAGCTTCATTTCTCCTGCCCAATGATCATGGCCTTTATATTGGTCAATGGGTAATAACCACATATCTTTTATACCACAGAAAACATTTGTAAACCTGCAGGTTGATTATTAGGTTCTTTTTTTATTATTGAAATTTCATTTATTATTGACAATCTGTTTGTCTTCTGGGTGAGTAAAGCCTTCCTTTGCATTCATTCAGATTCCACTGACATTGCCATGAAATTCCTTAATTAATTCATTGCAGAATGTGAATTGTGACTCACTTTAGTCAACAATTGTACCCATTTCTTTGGTCAGATAGTAAAACTATTTATACAAAAATATGTGTGTGTGTATATATATATATATATATAATATATATATATATATATATATACACATTTATGTGTATGTATGTGTATTATATATAATTCTCTATAACAAGATCCTATAATATGCAGTTGAAGTATAAAATAAATATAATATATCTATGTGTTTGAATCTGTGACTTTCAAAATGTGTGCAAAGATTTTTTATATGAATGCATATTATAGAACTACAAAGTAGCTACCTTCTACAATTCAGCAGAACTGTGGAACAGAAATTCCAATATAAACACAAACTTGACCAAGGTTTGTATAAGCAATTTGCTTCAAAGTTTCTTCTACCACAATACCCAATTGAAGGATACCTTTATATGGGAAAAGAGAAAAAAGGGACCCATGTTTGTACTCCTTAACTACCTCATTAATGAATCCTGCAGTGATAGGAGCCAGATTGAATTGTGATCTGGCCTGACCTTTGGGAATTGTATTCCAGATGATCTATAATACTCAATCGGGATGGATATGTTAATGCTCCTGTGATGCTAATCTGCATGTTTTTATCTCTATACACATTGAGGACATCTCTCCAAACCAGAGTGCTACTTCCCTGAAACTGATCCACATTGGAGGGCCTATGTTGTGGGGTTAGACCAGTCTGCTGCAATCAAGCCCCAGTTCAGTGGGTGACTGAAACCTCTTCTGGCTGTAATGGGCAGTGTTATCTGGTGATTATATTTTCAAGAAAAGGCAGCAAGGTGTCAAAATGCTGGAGGCATCCCTGGCTAGGATCAGACTATGAAGGCCTTCAAATGTCAAACAGGGCATTTGTTATTTAATTCTAAGGACAATACAGAGTGGGAGTTAAGCAGGGAAATACTTCAGTCAAATTTAATTATGCTTCAGTGATACCACTTCATCACTTTTGTGTATAGATTCAATAAAGAGACTAGAACAAGGAGACCAATTAGGCAACCATTGCAATTGTACAGAGAAGAGGCAACCTCTCAGGTCCTTGGTAACCATAATATTCTACTAATTTTGTTCTTTTTCCATCAGGAAAATCTTAAGGATTTTGTATTTTGAAGTCATCCAGTAAAATGTCAGCCTATGATGTAGTTCAGTCCTGATCCAAATTTGTTCTCCCATTTCTGTGGTTGCTCAACTGTGAATCACTTCATTTCTTATTTTGAAAGTATTAGGGAGAGTTTCTATAGGTGGTGACCATTCTGACTGCCATTCCTCTGTGTTTTCCCATCCATGGGATGCTCTGTGCATGTGTGTGTGTGGTTTGTGTGTGTATGTGTGTGTGTGTGTGTGTGTGTGTGTCTGTGTGTGCACGTGCTCAAAAGTTCTGAATATGACTCTGCTGGTGTTCAATTCTCTGGTAACTACAGACAGAGACAGCCCAGTAAAGTAGAGATAAGTAGCTCCCAAGACAGCTGGTTGGTCCTTGTCATTTCTTATCAAGGAAGAATTAAATGACATCAGGATATTAGAGACAACTTACAGTGTGTCCAACTGGGGCTGATCAGACCTATACAAACTCAGAATGCTCTGCCAAAGTTCAGGCACAAGTCCACGTGAATATCTGGGGTGCTTACTCTAAACTTACATATCTCACGTTTCCTCTGAGTTACTTCAATTCAAATCCCATGAGCTTGCTCATGGAACACAGTATCATCTCTGATGAGGGCATGCCATGCAGGGTGGTCTTGTGCCAGTGTCTCCCATGCTGCACAATCAATTCTAAAGTTCTTAAGAGAGACCTTCAGGGTGTCCCAGTAACAGTTCATCTGACCCCACTGTGAACACTTGCTCTGTGTGAGTTCTCCATAGAAGAGTCTTTTTGGCAATCACATATTTGCTGTTTTAGCAATGTGCCCAGCACATCTTAGTTGAGCTCCCTGTAGTAATGTTTGAGTACTTGTCAATTTACCTAAAGAAAGGACCTCAGTGTCTCAGTTTCCTTCCAGGTGATCTTCAGAATCTCCCTAAGATAATTTAAATGGTGCTGGTAGGCTGTCCAGATTTCATAGTATCACAGTGAGGTCCACAAAACAGTTTTGTGGGCCTTCAGGTTGGTAATCAGTTAATACCTCTTCTCTCCTACACTTCTCTTTGAAGTTGAAAAGGAACAAATTAGAGTATCTTAGATATAGAGCTATAAGGGACCTGAGAAAATATTGAACCTAAATTTCTCATTTTACAAATGAAAAAATAGTGGTCCAGACAATTTAAATGACTTGGCAACTTGGCACTCCTGCTTTGTGACACTTTCTCTGCTCCAGCACTTAATATTGGTCTCTTATTGTTTCCCTTTTTCGAATACTTCAGCTTCAGTGCCATACTTCTCATGCATTCCTTCTCCATAGTTCACTCCATGACTCTCAGGGAAGCAAGACAAATATAGTTATTATTGTTGCCTCTGTTGTTGAATCTCTTTCATTCTCAAAAAAGGCCATGACATTAGGGAAGTGATGCCAAGACATAAAATTGTATTGGATTTCATTGATGGGGGCTTTGCAAAATCACCTGTCTCACTCTCTCCTCTAAATTCATCTATGTCCAATAACTATATTTGGATCAGGATGACTGGAAATGATCCTTTATTCAGTAGAACACTTTGACCTTGAGTTAACAGATCTAAGTTTGAATAAGACACCATCCATTCAATGATTAAGGCTAAATAAGAAAGAGATCAAGCAAAGAAGGATCACATTTATCTAGTTAAAAAAAATCAAACTAGGAGAGCAAGACCTTCAGGATTTCTCAGTGATTAAGGCAGGTAAGAAAGAAATGATGATGCAAAGAATAGGTACTTTTTCACAATCAAAAAAATCAATCTATGAGAATTTCTGGATAAAACAGAAACAATTATTTTTTACATTGAAGGGAGGAAGGGAGGGAGGGAGAGAGGAAAGAAGGAAGGAAGGATGGATGGAAGGAAGGAAGGAAGGAAGGAAGGAAGGAAGGAAGGAAGGAAGGAAGGAAGGAAGGAAGGAGAGACTTAACTGGAAAAACAACATAGGAAAGAGAGAGAAACAAAACTGGATACCTTAAAATACAGATTACATATCCTACTCTCATTGTTTTGCATCTTTCCCTAGAGCACACTTAAAGGAAGGAAAGTTTCCATGTCCCTTCTCTATCATAGAGAGGACTGAGATAAGTCTATTAAAAGGTGTATTTCAGAATTTCGATTCCATCTGTCTCCCTCTGAAGAAACTTCTTCAGCCCTTTGGACTTTAAGTATTGATTCAAAAGGACAGTCATATTCACCTATCAATTGAAGATTTTACAATCCTAGTCAAAATTCCTTAAAATCCATCTTCAAATGTACATTATTAGCATATGGATAAATGTCAATATTAAATCTGGTATAATTATTTTATCATCACTGGTATTGATCTGATGTTGATGTCTAATAAAACCTAAAAGTTATTGGGTGTTCTTACATCCCAAAGAGAAGATTCACATTTGCAGAGGTCCTGGCATAACTGATAAGACACAAAATTCCTTGATTGGAAGGAACCACCCCTGCTGAATGTCCTCCTGGTTATAGCTCCCATCTTAGTTTGGAAGCCACTCCCTTTCTTTGGCAAAAAAGCTTTTCAGATCCCACCTTCTGAGAGTGGAAAGAATAAAAATTCCATTTTGAATCTGTATCCTTGGGGTTCTGGCTTTGTAGTCAGAACCCCCCCCCCACAAATCTGCATAATCTGAATACTTAGAGAAATATTTATAAAATGTGTATACTAATTCTGTTTGGTTCTTTCTTAGGACCAACTCTGAGCATTAACATATATTTAATCTAATTATATTAAGGTCAAAACTCAATAAGGACCCCTCATTTTGGGAGACCCCCTCCACACTCTCAATACTCTTTCATCACATCCGTCTTATAGTATATGCAGGAATATGGCACAATGCAACTCATCACTTGATAGACTTCTTTAATGCCTAGATATCCTTAGTGATACTAAAGTGTATCCTTAAGGAAATAATCAACAAAATACACATTCAGCAGCAGGCATATGAAACAATCATACATGCATATCATTTAATATAAAAGCAAATGATATTCATTTCAAAATATTTTTTTCAGAACCAGGACACATGCAAATATAATTCACTCTGAAATATATGTCACAGTTTGCAGTTATATTCACAGTTTGTTACATGTGTAAAACCCCCTTGAAAATATTTTCTTCTTTGGTTTTCAGGACTTTTCACTGTCAACATCTTCCCTATGCTTCTGGTTTGTCCAATTCCATTTTCATATTTTGGCTTTCTTCTAAATCAATATTCACAATTTGTATTCTGTTTACATATTTTAATACAGTTTGAACTGTCTTTCTTAATTGATTAATTTGGTAATCCTATACTTTAATTTATACATCTAAAAACATTATGTTTTGAAGGGGTCAAAGGGCTTCCCCAGGCAAAATGCCAGATTCATAACAACCAAAAATGTTACTAGCTACACATTCTACCCCCACTCAATCCCCAAATCTAAACTGTTAAGGATTTGGTCCTAAACACTTGACTTGTCTTTTCCTTCCTCTACAATCTCATTCTTTACCACAGCTTTACCTTACAACTCATGGATGGCAAATTCACCACTGTGAAATTCTCTATGGGCTCAGGTATCATCTACATCCCTACTCCTTCCCTAAGTTCAGTTTCTGTGAATAGCACAATTTGATTCCTGGGGCTTCAAGTCCAAAATTTCAGTCATTTTTGATTCTGTCCTGTCCTCTGACCTACCTGTTCAACAATTAAGGATATTTTGTGGGGTCTGGGTTTGTTGTTGTTGTTGTTTTTTAAAGATTTCTCTAGTGTCTCTTACATTTCTTCCTTCTTCATTTCAATGCCAGTACAATATTTTATATCACATATTTTATGAATAAAATGGAATGGAATGTAAGCTCATTGAGGATAGAAACCCTTTTGTTCTGACCTTTCTTCATTACCTAAATAATACCTGTCCCTTAATCGAGACTTAGGAAATGCTTCCTGAATTATGTTGAATGGAATGATCCACTACTCAGTCTTCTCATTTCCCTTCTTGAGTTTCTCTTCAACTTCATGGTAGGGTGGGGGTGGGGGTAAGGGGGATTCCTGCACTCTGTTTATTTGCAGGGTTGACCTTCCTGAAAGCTCTTACCACAATGGTTCAAAACTAATTCTATATGTATGATCTCATTGGATCCTCCAACAGCCCTGTGAGGTGGTTGCTATTATCTCCATTTCATGCTGAAGGAACTAATCGAGGCTCCTACATGCATTCTTAATCCTATGTTATCCTGCCATCTTCAGTAGGGGTGCCCCGTTATCATCCCCACTTTCACTCGTTTTCAATCCCTATTTAGAACCTAATGACAACAAATAAAAACATGCCTCACCTACCCTTAAAAAACACATCTTTGGGGTGGCTAGGTGGCACAGTGGATAGAATGCTGTTCCTGGAGTCAGGAGTACCTGGGTTCAAATCTGGCCTCGAGGCACTTAATAATTACCTAGCTGTGTGGCCTTGGGCAAGCCACTTAACCCCATTTGCCTTGCAAAAACCTAAAAAAAAAAAAAAACCCCAAACCATCTTTAGCTAAGGCAGACTCAAAAACTTTTTGAAAATAATTACAAAACTCTTCTCCGGCAAACAAAATCAGGTTTAAATGCCTGGGCAAACATCAACTGTTCATGGATAGGTTGAGCTAATATAATAAAAATGACAATTCTACCAAAACTAAACTGCTTCTTTAACACCCTACCTAAATTACTTTAATGAGTTAGAAAAAGTTGTAAGTAAATTTATATGGAGAAATAAAAAGTTAAGAATTTCCAGGGATTCAATGAAAAAAGTGCAAAAGAATGTGGGTTAGCCTTAACAGATCTAAAATTATGTTATAAAGCATCAATCCTCAAAACTGTCTGGTACTGGCAAAGAAACAGAGTCATGGATCAGTGGAATAGACTAGGTGCAATAGCAGGAAATTATTATAGTAATCTGTTGTTTGATAAACCCAAAGAGTCCAGCTATTGGGATAAACACTCTCTATTCAATAAAAACTGTTGGGAAGGGGATGGAGCCAAGATGGTGACAAGAGCAGATCATGTCTTAGGAGCTCTTCAAAACTAAGGACTCTAACTAAATTTTTGAGAGACAGAACTCACAGAGGGACTCAATGAGGCAGCTCTTCTACTCAAGGTAACCTGGAAAAGAGCAGAAAGACTCTGCTCCCTGGGGTTGGAGGGGCGGCCTGCCAGAGGGGTGGACCACCAGTGTGAAAGAACTTCAGCCTCCTGGAGGCAGCCCCAGGGAGCTGGGACCCAAGGCTCACAGCAGCAGGGGAGTTTCCTCAGCTATGCCCTGGGGAGCACCGGGCAAAAACTGGGGGAGCTGGGGGGGGACCCTCTGCCAGAGTGAGCACGTGAAGCCCAGCCCACACAGTGAGCAGTGGCCACTGCAGCCTAGATCCAGGAAACAGAAACAGGTGAGCCAGTAAGCAGGAGGCCCTAGGGTATGAACCCATTGAACCTAAGGAGGGGAGTGAAGAGAGAGAGACTACAGACCTCTGCCCCTGGAAAAGGACTCTGGGGCTCTGAACACATTCAGATCCTGATCGCAGTCTAGGCACCCCCCAATAGAACAGCAGGCCCCCCCACCTCAGCCCTGGGGCAAAGGGGGGTACATATGGTCATTCATAGACCACAGGGAGGACAGAGCCTCACACACTGATACCCTTGTGGGAGTGTCCCAAAGGCTCAAGAAGCACCCCCAAAACAGGCTTAGCCTGGGAAAATGAGCAAGCAGAGAATGGAGAGGAACACCATTGAGAAATACATTATCTATGACCCCAAGAAGGATCAAAATACTCAGTCTGAAGATGAGGAAGCACAAGCTCCTGCATCTAAAGACTCCAAGAAAAACAGAAATTGGGCTCAGGCTATGACAGAGTTCAAAAAAAGACTGAAAATCAAATGAGGAAGTTAGAAGAAAAACTGGGAAAAGAAATGTGAGAGATGCAGGAAAAAAACATGAAAATGAAGTCAGCAGACTAGTCAAGGAAATCCACAAAAATGCTGAAGAAAATAGCATGCTAAAAACCAGCTTAGGTCAAATGGATAAAACAGTTCAAAAAGTTATTGAGGAGAAGAATTCTTTAAAAAGCAAAATTGTCCAGATGGAAAAAGAGATAAAAAAAAGCTCTCTGAGGAAAACAAATCCTTCAGACAAAGAATAGAACTCAGGGAGATTGATGAATTTACGAGAAATCAGGAATCAATACTTCAAAAACAAAAAAAAATGAAAAATTAGAAGAAAATGTGAAACATCTCATTGAAAAAAAGCAACTGATATGGAAAACAGACTTAGGAAAGATAATTTAAAAATTATTGGAATACCTGAAAGTCATGATCAGGAAAAGAGCCTTGACATCATTTTCAAAGAATTACTACAGGAAAATTGCCCTGATATCTTAGAAGCAGAGGGCAAAATAGAAATGGAGAGAATCCACCGATCCCCCAGAGAAAGAGACCCCAAAAAACCAACCTCCAGGAATATTATAGCCAAGTTCCAGAACTCCCAAGTCAAAGAGAAAATATTACAAGCAGCCAGAAGGACACAGTCCAAATACTGTGGAGCTGCAGTAAGGATCACACAGGACTTAGCAGCAACTACATTAAAAGCTTGTAGGGCTTGGAATATAATATATTGGAAGGCAAAAGAGCTTAGAATGCAACCAAGAATCAACTACACAGAAAAACTGAATGTCCTCTTCCAGGGAAAAAGATGGACTTTCAGTGAACCAGGGGAATTTCAAATGTTCCTGTTGGAATGGCCAGAGCTGAACAGAAGGTTTGATCATCAGATATAGGACTCAGGTGAAGCATAGGGATTGGAGGAGAAGGGGAAAATATAAGGAATTTAATGAGAATGAACTGAATGTATTCCTGTATAGAAAAAAATGACATTGATAATACTCATATGAACCTTCTCAGTTAATAGAGCAGGTAGAGGGACCTTTTATAGTTGAAGCACAGGAGAAAGCAGAATTTGAAGATGAAAACAGAGTCAATAGAAAATAAAAGGGAAATGTAATGGGAGAAAGAAAAAGGAGAGGGGGAATAGGCCAAGATATGTAATATAATAATATTTTTCTTTATTGCAATGAGCTATTTAAATGATATAGAAGGGGGGAAGGCAAGGGGGAATGAGGAAATCTTTGCTCTCATCAGAGGTGGTTAGGATAGGAAACAGCATATATACTCAATGGGTTATAGGCATCTGGAGTAAGAAGGAGAGAGGGGGGACAGGGGGAAGGAGGGTATGTGAGTCATGGAGGAGAGGATGGACCATGGGGGAGAGTCGTCAGTTATAACACATTTTCTTTTTTACTTCTTGCAAGGGGCTGGGATTGGATGGCCTGTCCAGGACCATAGGGCCAAGTGGATGCTAGGCCTAAGGGGTGGTATAGGGGCTCAGGGCTTCTTGGTCCCTGGGCCGGGGATCTGTCTGCTTTACCACTCAGCTACCCTACAGCAGAGTCAGAGTGAAAGGAGAAAGAAAATATAGTACATGGTAGTGGAGAAATAAGAAAGGAAGGAGTTGCAATCAGCAATGGCAATGGTGGAAAAATATGGAAGTAACTTTTGCCATCAACTTATCATAAAGAATGTGATCCACCTGCGACAGAGTTGTTGGTGTTAGAACAACGACTCAAGCACATTTATTATTATTATTTTTTTTAGGGGGTGCAGGCCAAATGGGGCTGGGTGGCCTGCCTGGGGCCACATAGCAGGGTGATCGTTGGGTGTCTGAGGCTGGATTTGGACCCAGGTGCTCCTGGCTCAAGGGCCAATGCTCTGTCTGCCACCCAGCCACCCCTACTATTATTACTATTTTATTTTATTTTGGGTCTTTTTTTTTCTTTTTGGGGGGTTTTTGCATAGCAGTGGTGTTCTGGTGGTTTTCATGTCACACAGCTGGGTGATTGTTGGGTGTACGGGGCCGGATGTGTGCTCAGATGCTCGTGGCTCCAGGGCTGGTGCTCCATCCATTGCACCACCTGGCCATACCTACAATTATTACTATTATTTTTTTTAATTTTAATTTTTTTCTCTCCCCTTTACTTTATCGCTCAAGCAAGTCTATATTCATGGGGGAGGGGTTATTTCATTTACTCTTAAACAAGAATGTTTTATTAATGCAAAAAACCCATTATTTGTACAAAATGAGAATAAATATTAAATAAAATATTACAATGAGCTATTGCAATGATATGGAAGGGAGGAAGGCAAGGGGGAATGAGGGAATCTTTGCTCTCATCAGAGGTGGCTAGGATAGGAAACAGCATATATACTCAATGGGGTATAGGCATCTGGAGTAAGAAGGAGAGGGGGAGGACAGGGGGAAGGGGGGATGTGAGTGATGGAAGAGAGGATGGACCATGGGGAGAGAGTGGTTAGATATAACACATTTTCTTTTTTACTACTTGCAAGGGGCTGGGATTGGATAGCCTGTCTGGGACCACAGGGCCAGGTGGATGCTGGGCCTAAGGTGTGGTAGGGGGGGCTCGGGGCCTCTTGGCCCCAGGACCAGGGATCTGTCTGCTGTACCACTCAGCTACCCTACAGCAGAGAAAGAGTGAAAGGAGAAAAATATAGTACATGGTAGTAGAGAAATACAAAAGGAGGAAGTTGCAATCAGCAATGGCAATGGTGGAAAAATATGGAAGTAACTTTTGTGATGAATTTATCCTAAAGAATGTGATATACCCACAACAGAGTTGTTGGTGTTGAAACAAAGACTCAATCATATTTTTATTATTATTTTGGGAGGGGGTGCAGGGCAAATAGGACTGGGTGGCCTGCCTGGGGCTGCATAGCAGGGTGATCATTGGGTGTCTGAGGCCGGATTTGGACCTGAGTGCTCCTGGCTCAAGGGCCAATGTTCTGTCTGCCATCCAGCCACCCCTACTATTATTACTATTTTATTTTATTTTGGGTCTTTTCCCCCCCCTGTTTTAGTTTTTGCAGGGCAGTGGGGTTGGGGTAGCTTGCATGTCACACGGCTGGGTGATTTTTGGGTGTATGGGACTGGATATGGGCTCGGGTACTCCTGGCTCCAGGGCTGGTGTTCCGTCCATTGCACCACCTGGCCATACCTACAATTATTACTATTATTTTTTTTAACTTTAATTTTTTTCTCTCCCCTTTACTTTATTGCTCAAGCGAGTCTATATTTTTTTGGGGGGGGAGGTATTTTCTTTACTCTTAAACAAGAATATTTTATTAATGTATAAAAAACTTTATTTGTACAAAATAAGAATCAATAAATATTAAAAAAAACTGTTGCGAAGATTGGAAGTTAGTATGGAAAAAAACCCATCTTTATCCAACTGTCCCTACTAACTGCTGTCCCACACATTTCCACATCTTCATGGCTAAACACATTTGAAAAGTTATCTAAAATTGGTGCCACTCCTTCATCTCCTCTTAATCTCTCTCTATTTTTCTTTTTCTTTCTTTTTTTTTTTTTTTTGGTTTTGGTTTTGGTTCTTTTCAAGGCAATCAAGTTAAGTGACTTGCCTGAAGTCAGATAACTAGGTAATTATTAAATGTCTTAGATCAGATTTGTACCCAGGTCCTCCAGAATCCAGGGCTGGTGCTCTATCTACTGTGCTGCCTCATTCATATATATTTAATACCACTGTTTGACTTTGAAAGCCTTTAGAAATGTGGCCTCTTTCTATCTTTCTAATCTTGCTGCACTTTGCTCCACTGGTTTTCTTGTTGCTCATTTTTACAAGCCACTCTGATTCTGTACTTTTCCACTGACTGTTCTCTAAGACTGGAATGTTATCCCTCATCTGCTTCAGACTTCTAGCTTCTCTGACTTCTTGCAAAGCCCAGATAAAATCCCAATTTCTGGAAGAAATCTTTCCTAGTCTCTCCCCATGTTAGTACTTTTTCTCTGAAACTAACTCTCATTTACTTGTATATTTTGGTTGTATATAGTTGATTTTGCACATTATCCCCTCCATTAGAATGTGAGCTCCTTGAGGGCAGGATATGTTTTCATTTTCTTTTTATCTGCAATGTCTAGTATATAGTAAATACTCAATCCATTTTCTTGATATGCATTATTGATGAGATTCATCACTTTTGCATTTAAAATTTCTAAATATTCTTCCAGTTGGACTAGGAGCTTTTTTGACTGATTTACTGTTTTTTTCTTGATTTCTCTCTTCTAAAAATAGTAATTCAATTTGTCAGGTTAGTCATGATTTAAATAAATCTTTAGGGTATATATAAAACTAGATAGATAGATAGATACAGATATACAGATATACAAAGTATTATGCTTTATTATCATTTTGTTCTGTTCCTTCTTTGACAATTTCCTTTCTTCTATTATTTGCTTTGTATGTTAATCATCTACACTGATGTGCCCCTTGAAACTTCCAGATTTTCCTTTCCCCTGAGATTATATATTGGATTTATGTTGTTCTAGTTTTATTTCTGGTCAATTTGTCTCAATTTTTTTGAGGTTACTTATTTTTTCATCATGCTAGTATTTTTTTATGTTTGCACATTTCCTTCGCATTGTGCTTTCCAATTCTGAATAAAAATTGTCTGTCAAAATATTTTGTTCACAAGGCTAACAAGGTAGGGTAACCATTGGGATATTTTTAGGCATTTGGTTCCCTATTTTTTTAAAAAGTAATTTTTTTGAATGTTCAACTTCTTTGGCATTTGGGTGAACTGTATGATTCATTTATCATCATTTTATTTTTATGAGTATAACCATTGACTCAAAGGGCCATGAGATGCTCTCTTTGTTGGTGGAACATTGCATACCCATCTGAGGGGCAGGTAAGCTTTGCGAGAGCCACAAAGAAAAGAATTCTGAACAATACTGACCTCCAGTATGAAGACAAGTCATAATTATAACCTCTCTTTAGATCCCATTTAGATGGGAATCATTTATCATGTCCCCATTCCCTAGCTTACAATGAATGCTAAAAATTTGTGTATGACTATAACAGAACAAGGGGAAGTAATATATGTCAACTTGTAAGAAGGCAAAACAGAAAAAGGAGGCAAGAAAGTTGTTGATAAACTGAAGGATTGTTTGTATAGGAAATGTGTAGGTGTCCTCAAAAACAGAATGTCTTCAGGATAAAAAACAGGACTTGAATCTATATTATGTCAACCAGGCAGAATTGTTTGATAAAAGATTAAATAAGGATTAATTTGGGATTAAATAAGGTAATTTTGTATTCCCTCAAAACAGGTCACCTGATTTTAAGTGTTTAAGCCTATGTGTATGCACTCTGGCTACAGAATATGAAAATCAGTAAACTTTTTACTAACTTTAATTAATGTGTACCTCCTACTTTTTATAATCCAACAATGAGAATGCCATATCTCTGATGGATTTGAGTTTGAAAAAGAATCAGCTTGAGGAAATTTAGCAATAACTAAGCTGATAAGAGCCCTTGCAATTTCTATCAAAAAGTCTTTCCCATGAATTCTCTCACTCAGCCAGTCTTGAAAAGAGAATTTCATCATGTTCAGTCTGTAGATCTAGAGAGTCAAAAGTACCTTCTGGAACTCCTTTAGAAAAGCAAGTTTAAAAAAATTGTTCAATCTGGTATTTTTCAGGACAAATTAAACTAAGAAACTTGCTAGCTGCATGACTTTAGACAACTTACTTAAACTGTTTGCTTCAGGTTCTTTATCTGGAAAAATGATCTGGAAAAAGAAATGGCAAAACACTTAGTATCTTTTTATTCTTTTTATTTAGAAATTAGAATTTTTTAATAACTAAAAACATCAGGCCCACCTGAAAAGCTAATATAATTGATAAACAAAATTGATAAACAAAAAAAATTGATAAAAAATGCTATGGAATATCACTATAAACAAAAAGTGTCACTATACCATAACAACTTGTATAACATTAAAGAAATATACATTTTAGCAAACCTAATAGAGTATCTGTGTTACAAATTACAGTTAGGAATGCTTTTCAATATCATAATCTAGAAAATTTTGGGTAACAAATTTTTCTTTTTTTAAAATTTAAATAATTTAATGATTTATTTTGACAACTACATGCAGCAGTAGTTTTCAACAATCATTTTTGGCAAGAATTTGCGTTTTACATTTTTCTCCCACTCTCCCTTACATTCACCAATCGTAAACAGAAAACAAGCTAATATAGGCTCTATATGTATGAATATGATAACAGAGGTCTATAGTAATCATTTTCTGAAAGAAGAATCAAATCCAAATGAAAGAAAGTATTACAGAGAAAAAATCCACATAATACATAAGACAAACTTTAAAAATTAAAGATAGTAAGTATTGGTCTGCATTTAAAATACACAGTTCCTTCTCTGGATAAAGAGGGTGTTTTTTATCACAAGTCTTTTAGAGTTGTCTTTGTTTATAGTACTGCTGAAATGATCAAATCCATTGTAGTTAATCATCATACAAAGTTTCTGTTAGTGTGTATTATGTTCTTCTGATTCTACTCACTCCATTCAGCATCAGTTTATGGAAGGCTTTCCAGACTATTCTGAAGTCCCTCATGATTTCTTAAAGAAAAATAATGTTTTCTCTCATATTCGTATAACACAGTTTTTTAGTCATTTTCCAATAGATAGCCATCTTCTCAATTTCTAATCCTTGTTCTACAAAAAGAACTGCTATGAATATTTTTACATGTGCATTTTTAACCCTTTTTGATGATTTCTTTGCTCAGAAGGAGAATGCTTCATCAAGATTTCTGCAGTCAGATAACTGAAGGTGAACTTTCATTTTCTATTCTCTTGGTCTTTTATAGTTAGCCTCCTGCTTAAACTTTCTGATCTTCTTTGAATTTATTTATATACATATTTATCTAGTAGGTCCTTGAGTTTAAGATCTGTATCTTAGTCTTTTTAAAAATGTTTTAAAAAGGATCTCCTTGGAGAAAGATTGAAGGAGATTCTAGAAATATTTGTTCTAGTCTCCCAGTGATTCAAACTTAGACAAATGCATATGAACACACTTAATATTGATGTACAAAACAATGCATCCACACAAACCTCCTGTGTTGTGGCTTGCTTCCTTGGGGCCCACAGCTGTGACCTCCCTCCCAGAGGGGAGCTGAGAATAAAGAGTCAAGCCACTACTGCCTTATGCCTCCAGTTCAATTTTATTATTGCTTAGCTATTACATATATACTGTTTGGTCTCTGGGGTAGAGCAAAGAATAATGAGGTAATTGGGGGGATGCAAGCGGGGTGTAAGTGCAGCATCTTGCATTACAGGATGGGGGGTACTTTAGGGAAGAGGTGATAAGGCATAGCTGTTTCTAGTGCCCTTGGTTGGTGGGGAGGAATATCTAGCTCCCAAGGACTCTGGCACACCTTATCTCTCAGGGCAGCATGCCAGCTCCTGAGACTGTCCAGGTGGCGGTCTGTTAGAATAGCCTGTTTTCCCACATATCCGCCTTGTTTTTCATTTAGGGCCAGGGGGCCTGGATAGTCATAATAAACACCAAGAAATAGTAATAAACATAATAAACAATGTGAAGTGCATAGGCGCTTTTTTATACAGGGTCCAGGGGATCTGTGGGGACCAGAAGGTGGGGGGAGTGTCCAACATCAGGGAGAAAAGGGCAGGGAGGGGTGTGTGGGGTTTGATCTGGATATGCAAAGGACCAACAGAATTGGAAACTTTTAGAGTCCTGGGATACGGTGTGGCTGCTTCTTCTTCTGGTGAGAATGTGGGGAGACCCACAGTTCCATTACTGGCAGAGAGCAGGGAAAAGAGATGCTTCATAAAAGAATGGTGGGGAGGGGATAAGTGTGCGCTGAGGGGTGACCCATACTTTGGGGGTAACAGAAACAAGGAGTTGGTGAAGAGACAAGTGTCCTCTAGGTTTAAAGTCCATCGCTCTTTTTGCCAAGGTAAAGAACTTGTCCTGGAGTGCTGTGGGGTGGTTGTGGCGATCGTCTTTTCCCCCCTCAGTCCTCTGTGTCTCTGGTTTCATCTACAGTTGTTTAGAGACATTCTTTGCATTCCTTTGGTCAGGGCTGCTACAGAGCTAGGTGGTCTAGGGGCTGCTTCTGCTGCTTGTCGGATCAGAGGGTCAGGAATCTACAGCAGGGCTGTGCAATCTGTGGGAAAAACACAAGCAAACCCTTTCCCTTGCGTTAGGATGGGGGAGGAAGGGAAGCAGGCAAGGACCAAGGCTAGGGTTTGCAATTCTGCCCATTGCACAGACTGGGTGTGAGGGCTCCTGTGAGTGAATAAAATGGATCCATTACTGTAGATTACATAGCCCAGGTGCTTTCTGTTTGCTTCTGTAAAGGCTACATACACCTGTGGAATGGGTCGAGGGGAGGGAAACGATAAGGGGAGTGTGTTGACAGGGAGTGCTGAAATCCCTTTGAGGAGAGGGGAGAGCAGGTAATGTTTACCAATAGACCCAGCAAAAATCTCTCATCTGACAGGCATCTGTGAAGTCGTCAGCTGCTGCTGAGAGGGCAGGGGGAGCATCTTGATGGTTTCGGAGAGGTTGGATCCAGCCGTCTTCCCAAGGCAACTCAGGGTACAGATGATGAGGCTTTGGGGGGGGTTTGTCTGGCAGAGGATCGGGGAAAGCTTAAGAGGAGGGGGGCGAGTGGATTTCTCATCAGTTTGAGTGCCCTCATCGCAGACCTCAGTGAGGTGGCACGGGCTCTCTGCTCTGGCCTTTTCTGCATCTAAAGCTGCCTGTAAAATATCTTGAGGCTTTTCCTCTCTCCCTAAAAGGCAGGCATGTATTGCAGTGACAATAGGATAGAAGGGAAGCAGGGGAGAAAAGTTACCACGGACCTCAACTCTGCGGGCAAGTGTCAAAACATGCTGCCAAACATCAGGATCCAGGATTTGACCAGCTTCAATCCAGGGGGCCAAAACAAAAACTGCCTGGAGTGTTACCTTACATTCTTTTTCAGAGAATTTCAGGCGATGGGAGTTGTTTAAAGATCTATACTTGTGTATCTTGGGAAGAAGGGGGAAGATTCCCCATTAGGATAAGGGACTACAGGAGGTTCTAGAAGCCATGGGGCCACTGGGGTGGGGATCGAGAGATCAGTCCATATGGAGCACTTACCTTGGCCAGCAAGGTTGAGTGTGAGTGTGAAGCGTACTTCAGAGGGGCATCCCGAATTTTGACACCATTTGTTGTGGCTTGCTTCCTTGGGGCCCACAGCTGTCACCTCCCTCCAGGAGGGGAGCTGAGAATAAGGAGTCAAGCCACTACTGCCTTATGCCTCCAGCTCAATTTTATTACTGCTTAGCTATTACATATATACTGTTAGGTCTTCCGGGGTAGAACAAAGAATAATGAGGTAATGGGGGTACAAGCGGGGTGTGCATACAGCATCTTGTATTACAGGATAAGGGGGTACATTAAGGGGGAGTTGGTAAAACACAGCTGTGTCTAGTGCCCTTGGTCTGTGGGGTAGAATGTCCAACTCCCAAGGACTCCAGCACACCTTATCTCTCAGGGTGGCGTGCCAGCTCCTGAGACTGTCCAGGTGGCGGTCCGTTAGAATAGCCTGTGTTCCCACACTCCTGTATTGGGAACTCATTTGTGGTAGGACATCTTCAGATCTATGAGTCCCCTCCTTTGAGGAAATCCTAAAATTATAATTCAGTACAATTCTCTTTTGTTTGATGTACATTGAGGCAATGGTGAATCTTTTTACTTTTAAAGTTTCCTTTAAGTTTGCCTTGGTGATTTCTATTTCTTAGTGAATTTGCAACATCTTTTAATTTCAATATTTTCTTGTGGATTTTTCCAGCTTTTGTGATTTGGGCTGGTTCTGTTTTTCACATTTTTTTTTGAAAATCTTGGCTATGTCTTAGACAATCTCATCAAGTTTTGCTCCAAGTATTCCATTACTCATCTGTTCTGTTCACTGGATTTATTTGTAGATTATATTATTTGTTGAGAGCTCCCTCTTCTCCTCTCCTAACCAATACATAAAACAGATGTTTTTCCTTATTTTTGCCTCCATTGAACTATCCCACATGAAGAGGTGACCCTTTTTATTATGATTTACCCCACTACATGCACTCTTGATCCTGTGCTGTCCTGTCAGTTCCAGTAGATGCTCCTATTTATCATTCCCACTTTCATTGATCTTCAATCTCTGTTGAATAACTGCTTCTCTGTTGATCACAAATATAAATGTTTTCTCCATTCTTAACAACTCTGTCTTTCCCCACTAGATATTGTCCTATATCTTTCCATATGTTCACAGCTAAACTCATTGAGAATGCCTGTTAGTGATCCTTGAGGACCACAGCTGTGAGATGACAGGGACAAAGGTCTCCAAGACCCTCTTGCCCCTCTGCTGTTTTGCAATACTGCTGGCTCAGTATCTCAGGATGTCTGCATTCTCCTACTTTTGTATTTGCCCAGAAAGGGGCTCATCCTGAGATAACAGGATTATACCAAAATTGTAAAGCTAAGGAAGTGTGACAAGAATTTGGGCAAACAACTTTATGATCTTTTTGTATGGTTCACTCCCACTGATTATCTCATGAGATATGTTTGTACTGTTCAAGGGTATTGGTAAGATATATAGAGGTTAAGGATACTCAAAAAAGTCTTCTTTTGTTCCTAAGAAAAGAGGCTCATGTCTTTGGTCCTTTCACTGTAGCTGAGAACAAGTTCTTTGCTTTGTCAAAGAACTCAAGGTTGGTGCACTGTTTCATTACACTTGGCACCCAACATGGGGCGGGAAGATCGTGGAAGGACTTCAACCACAGGGTGAATCAGCCTCCGTAGATCCAGGAGGTCTCCAGCTACAGCCCAGTGTATGGACTGGTAAGGTAAGAATACTCTTATCATGGGGCAAGTATTAGAGGTTTTGGATAAAGACATGCACATAAGATTATTATATAAAGCCTTAAAGAAACAGAGTTGTACAGTACAAACCAGATATTAGGAAATATTTAGAAGTAGTTTATAAAGCATCCCCCTAGGTGGTAGAAAGAATGCCCAGTGACATGAATGATTGGATCATAGTAGGGGAACAAATAACAGAACTACATAAACATGAACCTGTTAGTGAAGGAGTATTTTTATGCATAATTTAGTTAGATCTGTTCATGCAGATGAATCGCACTTACAATGCTCTAGAAAGTTTAACACAGAAATGCAAACTTGTGCTCCTAGGTCTGGTCAAGAGATGCCCAGCTCTCTGGTCTTTAACAGCTTATTGTATCCAGATTTGGGTCTGTTTAAAAATGAAAGAGAAAAGGTTAACAAGGAAACAATGGATAGATTAGAAAAAGAAGTCACAGAATTAGCAGAGAAATGCAGTCAGTTGACTTCGCTTTTAATAGGTCAAAAACCGGTTAAGAGCATTATGAACAAACCCATATATAGCCCAAAAGGGCTTGGAGAATTCATTAACTAGTTTAGAAAATAAGGAATTCGACTTATCTCCTCTTAAGAGTGGGCTATTTTGGGCAGGGAGAAAACCTCACAGATTTGGGAATAATGATGCCTGTCTTAGAAGACACTCAAGTGGATTCTGATACTGGACAACAAGCTAGAATCAGAAGACATAATGTGGTTCCTATTACTCAAATAAAAGAGTTAAAGAAGGCAGTTAAAGAATATGGGGTGAAATCATCCTATGTACATTTGCAGTTAAAAAATTTGGAAACTTATGTTCTTACACCAAATGATTGGAAGGTAGTAATCAGGGCTTGTTTAACACCTGTTGAAGCAGTGACATGGATGTCAGAATTTACGGAATATTGCAGGAATGTAGCAGCTTCATTAAATCCAGGGAATCCAATCAATGCTAACACATACTTTGAGCAAATGACAGGAACTGGATAGTATTGTACAGATGGTCAGCAGATCACCCATACTTTGGAAACTTATGAAAGACTTGCAAAATGTGCAGTAGAGGTTTGGGGTAGAGTCCCTGTGTCTGGAGAAAGTAAAAAATCTCTTTGCCACTATCATACAAAAAACTGATGAACCTTTTGTTGACTTTGTGGCCAGAATGCAGGATGCTATAGCTAAGATTATGGGGGGCACTACAGGTACAGACACGCTATTGACACAATTGATAAGAAATAATTGTAATACAGATTGTAAAAAAGCCTTAATAGGGAGCAGACGGGATGCCTCATTGGAAGAGATGATTCAAAGATGTTCTAGTACAGGTTCTGCAGTATATGCAGCTGAAATCATGGCTCAAGCTATGGCTTGGGCTTTAATAAAAGTAGCATAAAATGTTTCAAGTGTGGCAGGATTGTACATATGAAGAAAGACTGCCTCGATAAAGGAGGAGGGAATAGGCCTACCACACCCAGTCCTAAATGTAAAAAGCCAGGATATTGGGCTAGTGAATGTCCTTTAAACTCAATGTCAGTCCACTCCCCATTGGCCCAGGGAAACAAATGGGGAATGGTAAGGTTAGAAACAGAAGTGAACCAAGAGACAAAGGAATTAAGACAGAAATATCAGGAGTTAACCTTTCACAGGGAACAATTTTAATTGAACTCTGTTCCCAAGGGAATTATTTAATCAGGGCCAATACTACAGTTCTTTTAACCATACAAGAAATTTGAACAGATAATGAATATTTAGTAATAAATTCTCCAAGTACAGACTATACTGACTTACATGTTCAAGTAGCTATATTAAAAAGAAATGAGATTTCAGTTTTTAATCCCTTAAAAATCATATAGAAATTGATGATAATCAGGTAGTGGCCCAAGGAGTATTACTTACTAAGATCAGTAAGTCACACACATTAGGAATGTTTACAGAAAGGATACAAGCCTCAAGACCAGTGATTACTACGAAAGTAGGAAAAAGAAACTTTAAAGGGATACTAGACACTGGGTGCTGATAAAACTATTTTTCCTATTAGCATTTGGCCTCATAACTGGCCTCTGGAGGCTACAGGTAATCAGCTTTTGGGTGTAGGCAGATTATAGGACACTCAGATATCAAAATATTATTTAGATTGGGAACTTGAAGATAAACAAGGTAAAATTAGACCTTATGTGGTACAAGGACTTCCCATGATTTTATGTGGAAGGGACTTGCTCACATAAAGGGGACTTACAGTCTCCTCAGATTTTTCATAGGGGCCTCTGTAGAAAAGAGCCAAAAAAGAACAATTGCTGCCCCCCTAAGATAAAATGAAATTCAGATGAGCCTATTTGGACATATCAATGGCCCCTTAGTTCAGAAAAAATACAGACTCTAGAACAAATTATTAAAGAACAGTTTGAGAATGGGCATATTGAGGAAAGAACCAGCCCATGGAATTCCCCAATCTTTGCTGTTCAAAAGAAATCAGGAAAATGGAGAATGCTTACTGATATCAGGGCTGTAAAGAATTTTATGGAATCAATGGGAGCTTTATAACCTGGACTCCCCTGTGCCAACATGATTCTGGAAAATTGGCCTTTATGGGTAATTGATATTAAAGATTATTTTTACTCTATACTCATACATGCAGAGGATGCTGTTAGATTTGGTTTCTCTATACCCACTCAATTTAAATTCGCACATGAAATGGTTTCAGTGGCAGATACTGCCACAGGGGATGAAGAATAGCCCTACAATGTATCAATATTTTGTGGAAAAGATATTACAGACTATCCAAAATACTTTCAAGAATATTATTATTCTCCATTATATGGATGATATATTAACAGCTCATCATAATGTTAACCTTTTAGAGACAGCTTTACAGGAGTTAGAAAAGGCTTTAGCATTTCAAGGTCTCAAAGTAGCTCCTGAAAAAATCCTGAGACATCCAACCATCAATTATCTGGGACAATTGATCAATCCTACACAAATAAATATTATACCCCCACATTTAGATATAAGTAAAGTTACATACATTACATACATTACAAAAATCACTAGGAGAAATGCAATGGATAAGGCCAAAAATCTATTTGCCTTCTGATACCTTGAAACCCTTATATGAAATTTTAAAGGGTAATCCACCTTTAAATTCACCAAGAGAATGGACTCCTGAGGCTGGTCAAGTCATTTCTCAGTTCACTGAAACCCTGAAAAACACTTATACTAAGGATTGGCCACAGTATGCCACTTGATATTACTATACTTAATACTCCTTATATGCTTACTGGTGTCATTCATCAAGGGACAGGAATTGTTGAATGAATATATAAGGGTTTAAACCAAGGAAAAACATTGGTTATGTATGCCACTATGGTAGCAAGGCTCATACATAAGTGTAATTCCCAAGTATTACAAATAAGTGGAAGAATACCTAATAACACCTACACACCATATTCATTAGATGTTATAAAAGGATTTATTATAGAAGAGCCTATTTGGCAAATAGTTGTTAATAATCAATTTTGTACTGGCACCCCATTGTTAATAAAGTCATTATTCAGATGTGGCCTTGGGATGAATCAAAGATATTGAAAACAGAACCTGTGCAAGGTTATAATGTTTATACTGATGCCACAAAGAAACACAGGACCTCTATTTATTGCCCAGCACTGAAATTGTTAAAAACCATAGGAACTCCTTTTGATTCTACTCAAAAGAATGATTTTATGCTACTATTTTTGCTACTTCCACCCCCCATTCCATCAATTTGATTGTAGACAGTCAATATGTGGCAGGTATCATAGCCCAAATAGAAACTGCATTTATTAGACAAAGTGATAATGCAATGTTAAAATTGTTTCACAATTTACAGTCTTCAGTTAGGGCACAATCTTATCCTATGTTCTGCATGCATATTCGTTCACTCTCAGGACTGCCTGGCCCCCTGTTGGTAGGTGCAGTGGGTGAGGCCTGTGGAGCTCATTAATTGTTTCACCTCTCTGTACGGTCCCTTAGGTTTTTATATCATATTTCCAAAGAAGAAGCCAGACACATTGTGAAACGATGTGTTCAGTGTCCCTTTTCAACCTCCTGATCGGTCCCTGATCTCTAGGAACCCTAGGGATACCTTCTCTAATGAATTATGGCAAATGGATGCTACTCATGAACCTTCTTTTGGCAGACAGAAGTATGTTCATGTAACGGTGGACACCTTTTCTTCATTTATTATGGCCACACCACTGTCTGGGGAATCAGTTAAGGATGTCATTTGTCACTTAATATCCTGTTTTTCCATTCATGGTGTCCCTGCTTCTATTAAGACTGATAATGGTCCAGTCTATGTTTCTTGGTCTTTCTACTCCTTTTGTGAGGAATTTCATGTGATGCACATAACAGGAATTCCTTACAATTTCCTTGGTCAGGATATAGTGGAATGTGCCAACAGGACCCTAAAGACCTTTCTTCAAAAACAAAAGAAAGGGGAGTTTGGGAGTAAATCTAAGATAAGAATAGACATGGCATGTTATACATACAATTACCTAACCTTTAATGAAGACCATATTACCCTGGCCATGAAATATCACTGTTCTCCCTTAACAAAGGATTGTGCCAAGGGACATAAAGAAATTGCACAACCGAGGCACGATGAACAGGTTAAGTGGAAAAATCACGATGGAATTTGGAAAGAACCTAACAAGGTACTAACAAAAGGGTCAGGTTTTCTGTGTGTTTCTACAGATGAAGGAACTGATTGCTGGATTTCTCAAAGGAATGCACAGACTGTCTTTGAAGGGACAAAGATGCAAAACATGGAGGAGACAATCACATAGAAGGGGGACAAACCCACCATACAAAAAATATTAAAGATCATGATGCTGTTATCTCAATTAAATATTGGTGCTGAAGCCCAGCAGGAAGAAGCAAAAAGATGGGCCATTTATCCACAACCACCATGGGTCTGGATTATAGAGGAAGGAGAAAAAACTCCTCCAATTATCATTATTTGGTAACTTGTCTCAAATAATTCAGCCACAATCTGAACAGAATACTTCTGGCAATTATATCAACCCCCCCCCCCCCCAGTTAAATTCAATTTTTCAGGACTTCCAGTCAAATCCCCTCTTTGCTTTTCCAAGAAGAATGATAGGTGTGTTCCAGTAGTTCCTGTGACTTATCACTTAACAGAAATTCCCAATGACACTATCCCATTTCCACAGATAATACCAAACCTTATGAATTATAGGATGCAATTTGATACTTTTGGGATCAATGGGACATTTTGTAATGTCACTGGACAAAGATTCTATTTTCCTTGTACTATGGGATCTAGATACTTGCATCCGGAGTTATATCCACACATGACTAAATGTAGTACACAGCAAGCTACTTGCTTCAAGGACTATGTGTCATGGCACATTGACTCACTTCCTAATGGAACACTTTATCATGGATTCCCTGCTCCATTATACCTGAATAAGGTGGGAAAGATTTGGGGGGAGGATGGAAAATAGCTATGGGTGTGGGATGGAATAAGATCACATGGAGGGATACATCCAACAGGACTACCTCAATAGACATATTGATGGGAAGGGCTTGTTTGGAGGATAACTATGCATTTATGTCTGGATCTCAAGTAAACATAACTATGATTGACAATTATTACAATGTATTATGCATGAATTGTACTGTATAAGAATGTATAGGTAGAAAAGTCAAAGGAACAATATTCATAGTTACTAGACCAAGATATATCATGATACCTGTAAAAGCCCAGGGTTGGTGTCGAAGTAGGGCTGATCAAGTATTTTCAGAAATAGAAGAAAGAATATCTCACTCTCCTATAGCCATCAGAGAGAAAAGGTATATATTCATGTGTTGTCTTGGGAATATCTGTATTAATATCTCTTATTGCTTCTTCAATTTCCTAAGCAATGTCTGTAAGTACTGCAAGGAATGAAATAGTACAGGCTTAATTTTTGGAAGAATTAGCTAAGAATGTCGTTTTGGGGTTTAAAGAACAGTGAATTTTAGATGAAGAATTTTATAAGATTATCAAAGCACTAAGGGATACTATCAAAAATGTTGGGGATAAAGTAGACATGATAGAATATAAGGCTAGTTTAGCATGTGATTATCGATATTCCTCTTTTTGTTTGATGAAATTACAATATAATGAGTCACATCATTCATGGGATAAGATTGAGAATAATCTCAATGGGATTATAGGTAATGGTAATATTTCTATGCAAATTGAAGATTTATATGATTTAGCTCAACAATTTAATGATGCTTCTAAAAATTATCTTTTGCCTGATAAGACTGCTCAAATAATTATTATTTTAGTCATTTATCCTTTCCTTCTTGGGTACAGTATGCTCTGTACACAATCAGAGCAACTATCAGAGCCACTGTTATGGTTTTGATTATCTTGTCATTTCTTGTTCAATTTGCCATTTCTGTTATACATTCCAACATTGATCATATGAAGTTGCATATTTGGCAAAACAAAAGAAGGGGAAATATTAGTGATCCTTGAGGACCACAGCTGTGAAACAACAAGGACAAAGGTCTCCAAGACCCTCTTGCCCCTCTGTTATTTTGCAATACTGCTGGCTAGGTATCTTGGAATGTCTTCATTAACATACTTTTGTGTTTGCCCAGGAAGTTGCTCATCCTGTGATAACAGGATTATACCAAAACTGTAAGGATAAGGAAGTAAGAGAAGAATTTGGGCAAAAAACTTTATGACCTTTTTGTATGGTTGGCTCCCACTGATTATCTCACAAGATATGTTTGTGCTGTCTAAGGGCATTAGTAAGATATATAGAGGTTAAGGATACTCAATAAAGTGGTCTTTTGTTCCTATGAAAAGAGGCTCCTGACTTTCCTCCTTTCACTGTAGCTGAGAACAAGTTCTTCCCTGGTCAAAGAACTCAAGGTAGTTGGTACACCATTTCATTTCGAATGCCTTCTGAAATGTATGCCTCCCTTTTCTCTCCTCTTCGTCTCTTTTTTAATGCTCTGCATTCTAGCTTCTGACCACATCATTTAACTGATACCTATCTCCCTAAAATTATTAGTGATTTCTTATTTGTCAAATCTAATGGTAAAGTCACCCTCAATTCTCATTCTTCTTGAACTTTCTGCTGATTTTAGCACTGAGAGTCAATCTTCTGGAGTCCTAGGTTTTCATAACACTTCTCTCTTTGGCTCTCCTCTGATGTCCTTTATTTAGATCATGTCAACTAATCACAGGTGTTTTCTAAGGCTCTATCCTGAATTTTCTTTTCTGCATTCCATATTACCTTGTTTGGTGGCTTTATCAGCTCCTACAAAATTAGTTATCACTTCTATGTTGATTATTCTTAGATTTATTTATCCAGACCTAATCTCTCTCCTGACCTCTAGACTCATAATTCCTGTGTATAAAAGAATGTTCTACAGATAAATGATACTCCACATATCCAAAGCTCAATTTATTATCTTTCTCCCCTAAACTATCTCCTCTCCCTAATTTTCCTATTACTGACTAGGGTACCATCATCCTCCTGGTTTCCCACATCACAACCTAGATGTTATTGTCAATTCTTCACTCTCACTTATATATCCAATTTGTTGCTTAATTTTGTCACAATTTCAATAGTATAAAAACCCTTTTCTCCTCTTATTCTTTTCTTCTCATCAGTCCTGCTTAGACTATTGCCCTTGGCTTCTGATTCATCTTGCTTCCTCAATTCTCTCCTCATTCTATTCAGTCCTTTACTCCTCTATCAAACTGATCTTCCTAAAGTATAAATCTCACCATGTCATTCTTCAATTCAGTAAATAACAATGACTCTCTATCACCTCCACAATAAAATATATACCACTGAATTGTAAATCTCTTAGAACCTGGCCCCTTCCTATCTTTCTAGGTTTGTTACATACACTTTGTTCCATTTGTTTTCTTTCCAGTCTTTGTACAAGACACTCCATCCCCTAATTCTGTACTTTGAAATGCTCTCTTTCTTCTCCTCTGCCTTCTGGCTTCTCTGGCTTCCTTCATGACTCAGGTGTAATCCTTTCTGCAAGAAATCTCTCCTATCTCTTCCCCATACTAGTAGTATTTTTCTCTGCAATCATCTCTCATTAGCTTGTATATATTTTGTTTGCAAATAGTGAATTTTATATGTTGTCTCCCCCCCATTAGAATGTCAATTCCTTGACAACAGGGGATGTTTTTGTTCTCTCTATATCCCCAGCATTTAACACAGTGTTTGGTACATAGCAAATGTTTAATTATTCTTGATTTGTATTATTGACTAGATTCATCACTCTTGCTTTTAAAAACTCTAAATATTCTTATATTTGAAATTTTTAGGGGTTAGTTTCTTGGCTGTTTCTTGAATTCTCTCTTCCAGTAGTGAATTGTATTTCTCAGTGGCATCATGATTTAAAAACATTTTCATTCTATAAATATATATAAATAAAAGATATTATGCTTTATCATCATATTATTCTGTTCTTTCTTAGCCAATTTTCTTTCTTCTGTTATTTCCTTTGATGATAATTATCAACATTGATGTGCCTGGGAAAGTCTTAGATTTTGTTTTCCCTTGATTTTATATATTGAATTCATTTTGTTTTATTTTTATTTGTGCTCACTGTTTCAGTTTTTTAGATTATCAATATTTTTCATCTTGCTAGAACCTTTTATAATTCGCACATTTTCTCAACATTGTGTTTTCTGTTTCTGCATAAAGAATGTTTATCAAAATATTTTGCTAACATAACTTCTTTGAGGAGATAACCATCGATTTGGGGCTTTTAGGAGTTTGTTTCCTTACTTTTTTAAAAAAGAGTTCTTAAATATTTTGAATGTTTGAGTTCATAGGCAGTATGGCAAACTCTAAGACTCACTTATCATAGTTACACTTTTATGTAACTCTCCTCATTTATGCTCTCCTAATTGGTGAAACTTATTTTCTGAATATACTGCACCTATATGAGGAGCAGGTAGGATATCTGAGGAAAACAGAACTGGATTCTACTGGCTTCTAGTATTAAGAAAGAAGACATATAATTACAACCTCTCTTCAGGTCCTTGAAGAAGAAGAAGACCAGATGCAGAGAAGATGTAAATTATTATCATGTCCCCATTTTGTAGATAAGAACAAAGCTTAGGGGCAGCTAGGTGGGTCAGTAGATAGAAGACTGGCCTTGGAGTCAGGAGGACCTGGGTTCAAATCTGACCTCAGACACTTAATAATTACCTACCTGTATGATCTTGAGCAAGTCACTTAGCCCCATTTGCCTTGCAAAAAACAAAAACAAAAAATGAAGATTAAAACATTGTGCATGACTAAAACCAAAAGAGAAAATAATTCACACCAATTTACAATATTGCAAAACAGAAAAAAGGAGGCAAGAGAGAGTTTCTGATGAACTATAGGATTATTTGTATGGGAGGTCTTTGGAATGTCTTCAACAACAGAATGCCTTCAGGATAAGAATGTATATGTCATTCAACCAGAGTTGTTTGAGAAAAGATATAAACATTGGGATTGAATAAGAGAATTTTATATTTCCTCAAACAGTCTACCTGATTACATGTATTTAATCAATGTATATGCATTCTGACTTCTGAGTATGAAAAATCAATAAACTTCTCATTAATTTACTTTCCAGAATATCATATCTCAAGCCCTTCAATCATTTAATGTAGAAACTGATGAATCTTGCATAATCCTGACTGTGGCTCTTTGATAACTGAATTAGTTCTTTCTGGCTGGGTGGGATACAAATCCACTTTAAAAATATAGAGACACTCCTCTGAGCAAAAAAAAAAAGGGAATAGTTTATTTTGGCTTTTCTTAAGAAAAGGGCACACTCCAATTCTCACAAAGGTAGTGAAGATCAAGGAGCTTCTCGGAATTGCCAGTCAAGCAAGATTATATGACCTAGCATGATCCCGTCCTCCTCCCTATCATACTTCTCTATTGACTCATTGGTTAATCTTCAGAGTTATATGCTACTCACAAAAATCTACCCCAGCAACAAAGAAAGGAATGAAAGGCTTTCATGAAGTAATATCTCATGGAACTTGTCTTGGAATGCAAGGTCTGGGAATACTCTACTTAATCATTAAACAAGAGGAGGTTTATGAGCTTCTTTGTGGAATGCAAGGGTTTTCTCATGGGGAAAAAGCCTATGTTTCTAGTTGTCAATAAAATTAGTTTTTTGGAACACAAGGGGCTTTCTTCTAGAAATAGTTTAAGAATAATAATTTGTTCTTTCTTTAATATTTCTTAACCCTGAAAGGACTTCACTAGAAATAGTAACCCTGAAATGGTTTTATTGGGAATATTTCATTCATGGCTACTGCAATGTTTTTTCCATGACCAGGGAACTCTGTTGTGCTACTGCTCCTCCTGGGACTTGAACCCAAGACTGAGATCCAAAGTTGAGTATCATCAAAGCCACAGAGTTCTGATTCAGGTAGCAAAGAAACCCCTGACCTTGTTATCACCAAAGACTGAGAAGCAGTTGCCTCTGATGAATTAGTGACTCCCAATGACCACTCCTGGTCTGTGCTGCTGAGGCTGCTCTGTACTCCTCCTCACCCTGGTGCAGCAAATTCTTCCTCATCAATTTTCCAAGTTATCTAGAACTGGAAAGTTGTTTCACTCAATCTTTTTGTGGGGTTCACCACTCTTGAATTTGTTTAGAGTCATTATTTAAAGGTATTTGGAGTGGTTTGAGGGAGAGCTCTGGTAAGGCCCTTCCTTTGTTCTGCCTTCTTGGATCTGCCTCTCATTAACTTTAGATAATGTATGCCCCCTGATTTTTATGACCTGTGATGTATCTGAAGTGGAGCAGAATCTTCATGTGGAAATTTGGTCACCACTAAGCTACTAAGAGATCCTGTAATTTATATCAAAAAGCCCCTTCCATAGTTCCTCTCACTCTGCTTCTGTACTGAAAATGAAATTTCACCATGTTTGAACTGTGGTTCTAGACAGTCAAAGGTACCTTATGGGATTCCTTTAGAAAAGCAAGTGAATTTGAACAGTGTCTTAATTCTCAAAACAATAGGACTTCTAGTTTTATGACTACTAAATGTTGCAGGCTGAATACATTGACAGGACCACATCCTTTCCATATACTTAAAGAATTTCTTTCTTACTAAACAGGAGTAACATTTGGGGTTTTATCCTAGATTGTTGCAGAAACAATAACTGAGTACTTCTACAAAGTATATTGAGAATTGGTCTGATTTCATTCCTTTCAGATATATATATATAGTACATGGATTTGAACAACAATGGTTTGGTTTTTTTGGATTTGTTGTTGCTGTTCTTTGTTGTTTTTTGTTCTTTGTTGGGTTAAGAAACAGAAAATTAGATTTTGGCAAATTTGAATTACAGCCAGAAATTCTTTTTTATCCACTTCAAGTGAAGTCAACAGGATTTCTCTATTTGGGCTTTTTGATTACTTGAAAAACTTGGAGTTTTAATTTGCCTTCCACCTTTTATTCTAAATTTTCAGAAATCAGGTCACTTGTTTATTTAATTTAAAATTAAAAAGTTCTTTGATAATTCATTCATATATACATATATATGTATATATGGTGATATTTTATGGGAATCTGTTGACTATGTGTGACATTTATTTTGTGTTTGATGTGTTAATGTGTTAAAGTTATCAAA
Organism: Macrotis lagotis; assembly: GCF_037893015.1. Classification (NCBI taxonomy): domain Eukaryota; kingdom Metazoa; phylum Chordata; class Mammalia; order Peramelemorphia; family Peramelidae; genus Macrotis; species Macrotis lagotis. The sequence goes on along the minus strand of NC_133662.1, from coordinate 19,165,108 downwards.
ACCAGAGTTAAAAAAAAGAAAGCAATTTAAAGAATTGGTTGAGCTGGCATTTTTCAGAAAAAAAGTTTAGTTCAATAAAAAGGCCAGAAAAAGATTGGAAATTATGTATGGACTAGGAGTCTATGTCTATAGACTAGTAGTCTATAAATAGGAAAAATTAAGTGTAAAGCCAGAACAGAATTCTAAAAACAAGTTGTGGGGTGGGGAGAAGGTCATTTTTGCAGTTTTACCTTATATAAATAAAACATCCTTAGTGATAAATGTAATATTTGACATTAAGGCAATTTGTTTAGGAGCTGCAAAAACAGTATAATTAGATAAAAATTGATATGTTATGATAATCTTGACTGCAATCATTATAGAATGCCAAAACTAATAATATGAAGTCATTTTCTGGGTAAGAGAATTCAGAAATAAATTTGGAAATTGGGCTAATAGCATTTGAATGGCAAAGGTTTTTTTTAATGTTTTCAACATAGACTATTGTATTATTAAAGACATAAAATTTTTTTGAATTTTTAATTTTTTGGAAACTATTTTATCTGAAATACTGTCAAGAAGATGTTAAAATTGTGGTAATAATGGTAAATGATAAATGATTTCTCTTTTGATATGGATACTATGAAATGATTAATTAAGTCATTTAGAGGCTATTGTCAAGTATTGGATTGGTATATTTTTAAAAAGGAAAAATAAAAAATTATTTCCTGTATGGAAATAATACTAAAAAGGGAACTTTAAAAATTCCTTAACCATAAAATGACCTGATTCCTTGGGACCAACTGCTTGGGCAAGGTCATAAAATCATTGGCCTTGTGAAAGAACTTGCTTGATATTTTGAAGTTCTAAAATAATGATTTTTTTTTACTGACAAGAGTAAAAAATTAACAGCTCTGTGGTACAGTAGATAAGAGGGCTGGGACTAAAATCAGGAAGTTTTAATTCCAAATACACCCTCAGAATCTTACTACTGTGATCTTTTAGGCAAGTCACTTAAAACCTAAGTGTCTGAGATTCCTCATCTGGAAAATGATAAGGAAAAAGAAATGGCAAACCGCTCAGCATTTTTTCCAGGAAAATTTCAAATTGGTTCATGAAGAGTTAGGCATGACTGAACAAGAGTAAAAATCACTGAGAAACTGGGATCTCCTCTTCAATTACAGACTTTTATTGCCAAAGTGGGGAGGTTAAAAGGACTTACAAGTCTTATTATTTGTAAAGAAGTAATTTATAAGATGATTTGTAATGACTGAAATTATGAAACTATGGATAGAAAACATATACAGAGATTATATCTTGAATTACTTTACTAATTTTCAAAGATTTCAGCATTAAAGCTTTATTTTTCCCAAAGAGAAGAAATATACCATATCTAAAGAGATGAATATCAGTTGGTGTGGAGGTTTCAAATAAGTAGTCAGTCCTTTATTCTGATTTTTGAATGAACAATCATATATTTATTTATCAATATAGAATTCCAGAATGCAATTGTTTTCTTAATTGCACTTTACCTATTTTGATAATAAGGTGAGTTTCAATTTGTAAATATAAGAAAAGAATGTTGAGTGAATTTTTTTTTGATGTTCAATACATACTTTTTGAAAAGCTTGGAAAATTATTATTAACTGTTGTTACAAAAATATGAGAAAAATAATAATGATTGTATCTAACCAATTGCTATTAGGAAAACTTGTTACTTGAGATAAAATTTGTTGAATCTATATTTGATATTGTTCTCAGTTTTGAATTCAAGTATGATTGTATTACTTGTCATTAAGTCAACAACCCATCATTTCAGGGAAATGCCACAAGCTACTCAAAGGAAGTATGATCAAAGAACTGTCACAAATAAATGTCTGTACCTGAGATGGTTAAGAGAGTGACTTTATAAGGTATTGGGGTAATTCTCCTGACTCAATTATTCCATTGTGTTATTTCTTATTTATTTATTTTGCAAGGCAATAGGGTTATGTGACTTGTCCAGGGTCACACAGCTAGGCAATTATTAAGTGTTTGAGGACGAATTTGAAATCCTGAACCCAAGGCCAGTGCTCTATCCACTGGACCACCTAGCTGCCCTGTTATTTCCTTTCTTTAATAGAATTTTTTTTTGCTCCTGGTTAAAACTGAGCCTGGTTATGTTACCCTATGAATAATGCAGTACTTTATTATATTATTGACTATTCCAAAAAATTAACTATGTGTCTTACTTGAAATCCAACAGAACTATAGATGCTTTGTCTTGTTATACCTATGTAAAGTCACTCTGAGCCCCTGAGGAACAGTCTTGAAGTTGGTACAACTTTGTCCTTTGTTTTTCCCTTTGTGGTGAATCACTCAACCTTACTGCAAAGCAACCTATGCCAGTAAGTGTGAACTCACCTGATCTACTATATCTAGCTGATCCTAGCTATCTTTCATAGGTTATCTAAACATTTTACCCTCTGCTCTTCCACCAAAGGAATCATCTGTACTCCATCCCCATCTCCCATCCTTCCCAGCTTTGGAAGCATTGAAATTAATAAAATTATTCTTTCTGAAAAATAAATTAACAATAATAAAAGCATTTATATAGCAGTTATATGTGCCAGGCACTTTATTATTATTATTATTATTATTATTGTTACTATTATTATCTCATTTGGTTCTCACAATAAATATGAAAGATTGTTTGTTTAATTTTTGTGACCCCTTTGGGTTTTTCTGTCAAAGATACTGGGATGATTTTCTATTTCCTTCTCCATCTCATTTTACAGATGAATAGCTGAGGCAAACAGTTAAAATGTCTTGCCCATGGTCACACTGATACTAAGTGTCTAAGATCAGATTTGAACTCAGGCACTTCAACACCTACCTGCCCAGCTGGGGTTCGGTCTTATTATTATTATCCCTATTTTATGGATGAGAAAATTGAAAAATAGTTGTTAAGTAAATTGCCTACACACACACACACACACACACACACACACACACACACACACACACACACAAAGACACTTAGAAATGCCTAAAGCTTGATTTGAATTGAAGTATTCCTAACTCCAGGCCTGGTACTTTACCTACTGTGCCAACTACCTGCCCCATGATAATTAGCTACATTATGATTCTACTCATCATTCTTGTGACTGACTCCCCAAACTAAAACTCTGTTCCCTGGCTATCACTCTTTTATATATGTAGTCTCACTCAATTTGAATGTAAGTTTCTTGAAAAAGGAAGGAAGGAAGGAAGGAAGGAAGGAAGGAAGGAAGGAAGGAAGGAAGGAAGGAAGGAAGGAAGGAAGGAAGGAAGGAAGGAAGGAAGGGAGGGAGGGAGGGAGGGAGGGAGGGAGGGAGGGAAGCAGAAAAAGAAAAAAAACCAAGGTTCTTGAAGGCAAGATCTGTCGCTTTTGGTTTTTAAACATTACACCAGGCATGTAAATGCTTTATCATTTACTCATTCCTTTATAATAGAGGTCTTGAATGGAAGAAGGAGGAGTTTGGACTTTATTCAGTAGATAATGGGAAGCTATTGAGAGTTTTGAAAAGGCAGTGTAGACTTTATTCTGGTAGTAAAGTCAGGAGAGCCCTGAAAATGAATTCTCTGTTACAGAATAGTTGTACTACCCTAGGCAAAACACTTAACTTATATCCTTATGTTCTAGATGTTATAAAAACCCTCAATTCACAGAATCGTTATATACAGTTATACAACCTATATCAGATTAATTGCTGCCTTGGGGTGAGGGAGGGAAGGGAGGATAGTAGAAAGTGTGAAATTCAAAAGCTTATAAAAAGATGAATGCTAAAATCTATCTTTGCATGTAATTGAAAAAATAAAATAATGCAGACTTGTTAATAAGTATCAAACGAAACAAAATCTATTAAAATGTTATACAAAATGTTAGGATGATGATAATTACTGACCTGAGATGTGCCTTAGAAAATTAATCTTTCAGTTCTTTGTAGAATGAGTTTAGAAGGAGAGAGGCTGGCTATCAATTCAACTGAGAAAAATCTAGACTGTAGGCTGAAAATGGGCCAGGAGTGTGATAAAGCAATCAAAATTGGTCCTCCTAAGGAAGTCCATCTCTACAACTGGGAGTCACATGGTAAGAGCGATGCCCTGAGCAGTGACTGGAACAATCATCTGAGGAGCAACAGGCCTTCAAAGGAACTGGGAGGCATTTATATAATACTACTTTTTGCCAAGCATTTTTTACAAATACTATCTCATTTGGTTCTCACTACCCTGGGAGATAGGTGTGATCATAATCCCCATTCTTACAGTTGAGGAAACTGATGAAAACAGAGGTTAAGAGACTTGCCCAAGATCACACAGCTAATATGTGTCTGATGTGAAATATAAACTCAGGTTTTCTTGATTCCAGGGTCAAGCTTGGTTCAACTGTGCCACCTGCTTTCTCTTAATGGAATGCTTATTGTCATTTCTAGAATGGAAAACTGTGGAAAACAGATTAAACATGTCTACTTCAATTCCAGAGGGATTTAGTTTCCATGTAAGGGGAAAAACACATATTTTTGAAATTTTTATTTATGGCAATGGGCTTAAGTGACTTGCCCAAGGTCACACAGTCAGGCAAGTATTAAATGTCTGAGGTCTCATTTGAACTCAGGACCTCCAGACTCCAGGGTCGGTATTTTATCCACTGCACCACCTAGCCATCTCTTAACTTCTTACCAATTAGAACTATTTAAGGGTAATTGGGGAATGGCTTCCCTAACACAGGAGGTCTTCAAGGAAAGTTCAAATGCTCTTGTTTAGGATATTGTCGGTGTTTGATGTATTGACTCAGCTAACAGTTGAACTAGCTGGCTTTGAGAATCCCTTATCTCTCAAAGATTCTGAATTCTGTACCTAAAAGTGAAAAGATTGTTTAGCAGACTATTGCAGTAATCTAGCTGAGATAAGAGTCCAAATGAGGGAAATGGAATTGGGAATGAGGAGGTCTTGGATTCTATAGAACAAATTGCCTGCTTTTGCTTCAATTTACATGTCTTTGACTGCCCCAGGGAAAGCAAAAGGGTATTTATGTCTCTTTCCCATTAGATCTGTGGGACAAAACTAAGGCACTATTGAGAGAGAACTCAAAGGTCCCAACCTCCCTCTCTCAGCCCCTGAGATCCTCAGACCATTCTCTAAAGAAGTATCACAACACCAACTTTTGTCAAGGAGTTAAAAGACTTGGATTTGAATCCTGGCCCTATATTTTACTAACTTTGTTACTAGGGACAAGTTATGAAACTCTCTGAATCACTATTCACTCATCTGGAATATAGGGAAATCACTAACTTTGTAAACTCTATGTGTATATATATATACATATATATGTATATATATATATATATATTATGCCTATGTATTGTATATGTATGTATGCATATACAGTTGTAAATGTATTATAGAAGGCTGTGTGGACACACATGCATGTACATACTCACACATACATGTATCACCACACTCATACAGACAATTATGTGGCAAGATAACTAGAGCAACAGGCTTAGAGTTAGGAAGACCTGAGTTCAAATCCAGCTGCAGACACTTAACTGTGACCCTGGACAAGTCACTAAAACCTGTTTTCTTCGGTTTCCTCATTTGTAAAATGAGCTGGAGAAGGAAAGGGCAAACCACTCTAGTGTCTTTGCCAACAAAACCCTGAATGGAGGCAGGAAGAGTCAGATAAAACTGAAAAACGACTGAACAACAACATTTCTGTATGTCTATGTGAATAAGTTATTAAACTTCTCTGAATTAGTTTTCTCATCTACAAAATCGGGACTTCACTGGACTGTGAAAGTGCACTGTAAACTGTGTTTGTATATATGCATTGTGTATATGAATCCATGTATACAATATGCATGTAACACAACACATAGATATAATCATTATGTGCCTATGTGTGTCTGATAATTCACCCATTATTTATGTAAGCATGGATGTGCACATAGACATGATACATAGCCAACATTTAAGGTTTTATCACATTGCATGCGTTATCTCATTTGATCCTCACAACAACCTTGTGAGGGAGGTATTATTATAATTATTTCACAAATGAGTAAACTGAGGCTCTGGAAGGGTGAGTGGTTTTCCCAGGGGTGCACTTAGAGAGTGTCCAACATGGGATTCAAACTCAAGTCCCTTGGTTCCAAATTCAGTACTCCATTTATCATGTTTTTTCATTTAATATAAATAGATATTGATGAGATATTATTATTATTAGTCCAGTTACTACTCCACCTATCATATTTTGGGACCTGATTTTATTCTTTGTTTCTCTTCCCTCTCAGAATGTTGGTATTTTGTTTACTGGCTCACAGCCCCTTTTTCTTTTTAGCCTTTGTTATATCTCTCATATCCCTCTGGGAACCCAAACAATCTCCACCATGGACACTATCTTCCCCAAGTCTCCAACAGTTTCACTCAGGCTTTACTTCTCATAACTTGGACAATTAAGAACCACCACCCCTTCTCCTACCCTCCCCACAGCCTCAATACATGTATATCTTTCTCTTTGCATACACACATCCACACATATCCACACTGGATCCCTGCTCTTCTCTTACCCCAGGAAAGTGGCTCTGCTCTCTCTTTTCTCTGTCTGCATCACTGGGCTGCTCTGCCTTGACCAGGGAGAAAGAGGCCAGGAACAGCTGGTGGTACAACCAAGAGTGAGGGGAAGGATAAAAACTAGGAAAAGAAGGACAGAGACTTAGGACAAGAGAAAAGAGCTGTTCAAAGTTGTCCTCTGGTCTTGCAACAACTTGCCAAAACCTATAGCATAGCTATTAAAACAATTATTATAATTCATATTTTCATATTTCTATAAAACTTTAAAGTTTGAAAAGCATTCTTTACACAGCAAACCTGAGACCCTTTGTGTCAGGTGGGACTTAGCAAGGAGTGAAGGCATTACAAAGGGAATATGATGAGTTTCTCTTGATGGTCAGAGACCCTTTTCCCCATGCTCTAATCCAGAGAGAAAGAGAGAGAGAGAGAGAGAGAGAGAGAGAGAGAGAGAGAGAGAGAGAGAGAGAGAGAGATGGAACTATGTTACTTTTCATGTGGTCTTAGGGAGTATAGATATCCTGAAGTTTGAGGGATTGACATAGATCATGTGTATCCCATTTCCCCCTCCTATCCTCTCCCTAGCCTTACCCTATCCTCACAAAGTTGTAGCAGCTTGACTAAGCAAGTCTTTGAGGAGTACAGCTGAGACCTGAAGGGAGATAAAATGAGGTGTAATTTCCTGACAGATCCCTCTTACCCTTACTTTGATGGGAAGGTCAACTAAAGCACAGATAATAAAGTAGGAAATCCAAATTTTGTGACTTTTTTTCTGATAGCACTGTCCCTTCCATCTTGCAGAGCCTTCTCTATCCTTCTCCCTTCTTGACACACCATGGTTTTTCAAAGAAGAACACTGAAACACAGAGAAGGGGAAGGAAAACCCAATCTCCAGAATCATGTTTGGAGTTAAGAAGAAAAAGTACAGTGTTCCAAAAACTTATGGGTACATCAAGAGCCTCTGGGTAGTCATCTTTCACTTCCGCAACAGACTGTTGAAGCCTATGGAGCAATATCTGGGACCAAGCACTTAGGGAGAGATAAACAGGGTGCGGTGGAATTCATTGTTTCATAATTTTCTCCTGACAACTATAAGGGGTGGAAAATCTAAGGAAAAGCAAATTTATAGCTCTTCTGAGCTATCCAAAAACCTCTCCAGGCAGCACAACTCCATAGCGACTTCTGAGGGGGGCGAGGATCCCCTATATATCCCTCCTCTTTGCTTCACAGCAAGGTTTCTTGGACTGGGGAGTTCAACCAGAGGCTGAGAAAGCCTGCCTCTCTGCTAGGACAGTAAGGAATTCAGGGAACTGAGGTAGGGGCTTTCTGAACTTCAAAAAAGCTAGGACAAAAAAACTATAAGATGATTGTACAAACAGAGATCCCTCCTAGATAAATAAAAATTAAAAGGAATACAATTAGACAATTAGGAAAATTGAGGCAGGAGTGTTTTTCTTTTGTTTTTGGTCACAAGCAGGGAGCACTGGAAATAGAATGAGCACCTGATTCTCCACCTGCACATTTGCACTGTCCAGGGAGGACTGGGACCTCTGGTGTGAGTGCTTGCTGAACCTTTTCAGGGCTGTTCATCTACCTTTGGGGTCCACCTGGCTTCCAACTCTCACTTGTAGCTTCAAGAGCCGTGCTGTCTCTTCCTGGTAAAACTGACTCAGCAGCCAGACTAAACCAGGCTGAGGCCCACAGGCCTCCAACCCACCAGTGAATTAGGGAAATGTCTGCACCAGACATGTGAAGACTTCCTTCAGTGGAATGGGCAGATAAGAACAATGGATTGAAGGCCATGAAGGTGGCTGAAGCAGATGCTGTGGAACACTTAAAGCTTGGTCAGACATTGAAAACACCAAAGTCAAGTATCTTGACACTGGACTTTGATGACTCTGGAAGAGAGCAAGGCTGACAATTTTGTGCAACTCTGCCTCATTTAAACCAATTTACACACAAGTCAAGACATCATCCCATGATGTCATTGGTCCCCTTTGACTCAAAGACTGGGCACCAAACCCTGGGATACCAGTTTCCAGTTGCACTCCTGGTCTATTCATTCTTAAAAGATACAGGACTTTGGATTAAACTTGTTTCCCTTTTTTTCAGAGGTGGGGGAATGTTGCGGAATATTGCATATACTGCCATGTAATGGTTAACTTTCCTAAATGGCTTTGTTTCTGTCTTTTATTTGTTATTACAAGGATGGAACCACCTTGATATAAAAAGGAAAGGATATATTCAGAAATGAAGATAGTATCAAAACACAGTACCTAGCAGGCATTTAATATTTATCGAAGTCAATCAAGTAAATCAACATTGATTAAGCACTTGTTTGATATAGAAGGTAGGGTAGCAAAGATAAATTGAAAAATAGTCCTTTCTCTCAAAGAACTTACATACTATGGGAGCAGGGAGGGGAGGGGAGGGGGGAAGGAATAGAATGTTTACAGAAAACATTATTAAATTAGAACTAAAAAAAATAAATTAGAACTAATAGTTGTTTATTTTGCAAAATGCTGTACCTATTCTCTCATTTGATCTCCTCAACAACCCAGTGAGGTAGTTACTATTATTATCCTCATTTTACATATGAGGGAACTGAGGCTGAGACAGATTAAGTGAGACAGTGGGATTAAGTGACTTGCCCAAGGTCACACAGCTAGGTAATTAATAAATGTCTGAGGCTGCATTTGAACTCAGGTCCTCCTGACTCTAGGGCCTGTACTCTTTCCACTGTGCCACCTAGTTAGTGCCTAGCTTGGTAGTTTCAGGGCCTTCATATGTATAGAAGAATATTTTTTCTTCTATTTGTGTGATGGTCATTGTCAACCTTTTCCTGAGTAGATGAATTTATATTGCCACGTAGGAAATAGTAATGTGTCTATATTAAAATCTTTCTCCTCTTATTAGAATCTTTATGTACTGAAATTCATTCTCCTCTTATAGATTCTTTATGCATTGGAAGTTCGCCTGCCACTGAAAAGTAATGTCTTGTTGTCACAAGCCCAAAAACAAATCTTAGAAGAACTTACAAAAAGGATTTCAATAATCAAATAAGTGAAAATGGGGGAAAAATTAGGGAAAAAAATGCAATTAAAGAAAATTATGTAAAGAAAGTTAACCAACTGAAAAAAGATATAAAATCATAAGAAAATAAAAAGGAATTAAAAAATCAAATAGAGAATGAAGAAATATTAGAAGAAATAAATAAAAGCAAATAAAGAAAATTTTGTAAAGAAAGTTAACTAGTTAGAAAAGGATATACAAAATCTTAAGGAAAAGATAACTCCTTGAAAACTAGAATTGGGTAAGTAGAATCAAATGATATCATAATACAACAAGATAAATTAAAACTAGAAAAAAATAGAAAAGATGTGAAACATCTCATTAAAAAACTAACTGCTCTGAAGACTGAGAAGAGACAATTAAAGAATGATAAGACTAACGGGAAGCTATGATCAAAAAAAAAGAATTTATTTACAATATTATAAGAAATCATTCAAGAAAATTGCTCTGAACAAGAGAGGTGAAGTAGAACAAGAAGGTGAAGTAGGAATAGAAACTACCAATCACCACCTGAAAAAAATCCTAAGAAGAAAACTTCCTAGGAGGAATGTCATAGACAAGTTCCAGTATTCCCAGCTAAAAAAGAAAATATTTTAAGCAACAACAAAAAAAATTAAATTCTGTGAAAAAGCAATCAGGATTTCACAAGACCTAGCAGTTTTTATGTTAGAAGACCATAGCTCTTGGAACATTATATTTCAGAGAGCAAAGGAACTGGGGTTTCCAAGAATAAATTATCCAGCAGTTGATTATAATCTTTTTGTTTGTTTGTTTTTTGGCAAGACAGTAGAATTAAGTGACTTGTTCAAGGTCACACAGCTAAGTCATTATTGTCTAAGGCTGGATTTGAATTCAGGTCCTCTGGCTCCAGGGCCCCTGCTCTTTCCACTGCACCACATGGCTGCCCCAAAAGTTGATTATAATCTTGAATGAAAAAGAATGGATATTTGATGAACTGAAAGACTTTCAGGTATTTATAAGAAAAAAAAATTCAATGGAAATTTTCATATAAAAGAGCCAGAAGAAATATAAGAGAATCATTAAAGGCTAATTATAAGGCACTAATAAAGATTAATCTGTTTACTTATGATACATGATAATGTTATCAGTATTCCTAAAACTTATCATTACTAAGGTAACTTGAAAGATTGTAGCTGAGTAAGATATGATGGAGTAACTTAAAAAACAAAATGGATAGGAAAGGTAAAAAGGAGTAAAAAAAAATGGGGCATGAAAAGAAGAACTTATATAGAGGAAACAGGTAGAGATGGAGGACTGGTAATATTGGAATCTCATTCTCATCTGGATGGAAGAGGAAACGGTGTATATCTGAAGAAGGTTAGAAGTCTTCTGAACTTCTAGAAAGGTGAGAAAATGAGGATTAGGGAAGAACTTTTAAAAGCGTGTATAGAACAAAATTAGGAAGGTAAGGGGAGAAGATAAGTGAGGAAAGTTTAGAGGGGTGTTAAAATAAAGAATAGGAGGGTAGGGGGAAAGAAGGTAACAGGGATAGGGTAAAAAGAGAGGCTGAGAAGGAAAGTAGAAAGTAAAAAATAAAATGGGGGAAATTCAAAATAGTAATCATCAATCAGAATATGACTCATTCCCCAATTGATAAACAGTCAAAGGATAGAAAGAGGCAATTTTCTAATGAAGAAATCTGAACAATTTCTAGTCATATAAAAATACTCTAAATCATTGTTGATTAGAGAAATGTATGTTAAAACAGCCTTGAGATATCATTTTATACCTACCCAAATGACTAAAATGATGGAAAGGGAAAATGACAAATGTGGAAAGATGGTAGAAAAATTGGGACACTAATTCATTGTTTGAGGAATTATAAAATAATACAATCATTTTCAAGAACAATCTGAAATAATGCTCAAAGAGTTATTAAATTATCTATACTGGTATATGACCAAATAACTTTGAGCAAATAAATTATTTTGTTTTTATAATTATTTTTTATATTATAATATCATATACTATATACTATATAATATTATATCTATATAATATATATTATAACTACATTTAGAGTAAGTATAAGGAGAGGGAAGAAAAAAATTTCCATGATAATTCTGTTGTATATTTGAAAGGAATAGGAAGTTGTGCATAGTAGACTTGCAGTTCCACATATAATCATTTTTAATTGCACTTTGTGAAGAAAAATGCTTGTTTTATTCCATTAATTAAAAAACAAAGAAATATTTGTTAAACTGAAAAGAAAGTTCACTTGCCCTCCCCTATAGAATTGATTTACAGTCATGTAACATCACAAGGAATTAGCTATAAATACTTCCAGAAGACCTTTGATACTCACTTAAGAAATTAACCCAAAGTCATCCTTCTAGCATCAGGCAATTTAGAGACAGAACTCTTTAGAAAGTCTCATTCGTATTAAAAGAACTGCTAAATCAAATCAGATAAAGATTTGGAGGTCTACAACACCCACCATTCCATTTATAGTTTATGTTTTTAAAAATACAGACTAATAATTATTCTCATAATAAATCTCTTTTGGACCCTTAACTCTTATGTGTGGGCTTTCTCCTTTCCTCTTTCTCTAGTGCAAATGTTAGATAATTATTTTTCACATTTCTTTTCAGTTCTTCAATTTCCTCCTCAAAGTCCATGCCTTCTGGCCTGCCAGGTTGGAAGATGGGCTCTTTCCTGTCAGTGGTATCAGGTCTGATGCAGCAACTTGCCTCCTGTTCCAGTTCCAACTAAGTGATCCCAGGTCTTCCACATTCTCAAGCTCATAAAGGTGTCTCCCAGACAGGAAACATACCCATCCTAGGTTTACTGACCAGGAAAGGTTGGACAAAGAGGAAAAAATGGTAGCCAGAGCAGAACATCTGCTAGATAAAGTAAAATGTCTACAGTAGTGGTCAGTTTTCATATGGGAAAAGAAAACTGAGGAAGGCTCACCCCTTTTTTAATATCTTTGGTATCACTAGTTCTTCCTTATCATTACTCAATAAGAGTATTGCTTTATTATCCCTAAAAACAACCCAGTATAGTGCTGCAACAGACATGTGGCCAGGTGGAGGTAGCTAGGGTTTCGTTATACATGCCCTGTTATGTACAGCAGAATCATATAATTTCTTCACAGCAGAATTTCATATGTGCATGTTTCAGTTGAACAAAAAAGGATCATTTTACTACTTAACCAACTAACAAGAAATGTTTATCTCTTCCTTTTAAGCCTCTGACAGTCACTCTCCAGAATTACCCTATAAACTAGCATTTCTATTACCCAGAGGAATACAGTCAAAATATGCCCAAAGAGGATTAAATGAATAGTTTGAACAATACCAGAATTTAAAAAAAAATGACTGTCCAAAGGAAACCACGTTCTCACAATTGTGCTGACAGGAGTTTATTGTGTGCACAATGCTTTTCTCATTCATTTATTCTAATGTCACTATGCCTAAAATCATCAAATCTTCACTTAGGTCAGTAGAGAAATTAATCTAAATGGCTCAAAGCTGTAATGGGATTTTATACGTTCTGACAAACATGTCAAACATAAGACTTCAGTCCATCTTTACCTATTGTCCCTAGATGACTGATATCATTAGAAATCCTATCAGACTGGCTTCAAGGGCCATTTCATTTGCACATCCATATCTTTGCCATCTTATTTTTTTATAGGGGTTTTTTTTTTTTTGCAAGGCAAATGGGGTTAAGCGGTTTGCCCAAGGCCACACAGCTAGGCAATTATTAATTGTCTGAGACCGGATCTGAACCCAGGTACTCCTGACTCCAGGGCCGGTGCTTTATCCACTGCGCCACCTAGCCGCCCCGCATCTTATTTTTTTTAGTGTATTTCATCTAAGGGAGTTCAAGATAGACTATAGCCTGCATAAATCAACAGCCATATTTTGCTCAAACTTAAGACTCATATTCAGAGTGCTGAGATACATTTAGGAGTTGAAGCTTCAGGGTCTTGTTCTCTTTCCTCTGCGAAACTAAATACAAACCACAAATTCTAGCAGCAAACTGTTTTTGAATTTCTGTGGACTCCAGGAAACATCACTAGGAAATTCCAAGATGCTGAAAGATGAAATCAGGCTGCTATAACTCATCAGTAACTTCTGTCCCTCTGATGGAGGACAGGTCATGTGCTCCAAGGCCTTTTTGTAAGGAGAGAGTTCAGCACGGTTTTCCTCCTCCTTTCCTACTAACTCTATCACTTTTGGGAGTTCTTTTGAATCTGAAAGCCACGATCAGGAGAAGAGCCTAGACTTCATTTTTCAAGAAATAATACAGCAAAATTTCCCTGAGATCCTAGAAGCAGAGGGTAAAATAGAAATAGAGAGAATTCACTGGTTACCCCCTGAAAGGAATCCCAAAAGAAAAACTTCCAGGAATATTATAGCCAAATTCCAAAACTCCCAAGTCAAAGAGAAAATTCTAAAAGCTGCCAGAAATAGACAATTCAACTACCGAGGCTCCATAGTCAGTATTACACATGATCTGGCCGCATCTACATTAAGGGCTCATAGCGATTGGAATATGATATTCTGGAAGGCAAAAGATCTTGGTTTACAACCAAGAATCAACTATCCAGCAAAACTGAACATCCTCTTTCAGGAGAAAAGATGGATTTCCAATGAAACAGGGGACTTTCAAACTTTCCTAACAAGACAACCAGAGATGAACAGAAAGTGTGATCTCCAAGTACAAGACTCTGGTGAACCACAGAGGGGGTGGAATAGAAGAACTAACTCTGAGGAACTTAATGATATTGACTGTTTGTATTCCTACATGGGAAGAAGATATTGATAACTCATATGAACTTTCTCATTTATAAGAGCTATTAGAAGGGGCATATATAGATAGGACATAGGAAGGAGTGGAATATAATGGTATAATATAATAAAAAGATGGAGTCAATGGGTGATGGAGGAAAGTACTGGAAGGAAGGAAAAGGAGATAAGAGATTTCACATTAGTCAAAAAAAAGTTTTTTTCAATAGAGGGGAGGGGGGAAGGCAAGGGGGAATGAGTGAGCCTTCATTCTCATCTGAAATGGCTTACAGCACTCAATAGGATGAGGAAATCTGTCTTGCCCTGGAGAAGGATGGAAGGAAAGGGACAGGATGAGGGGGAATGGGGGGAGGGAAGGAAGGAATAGGTGATAGAAGAGAGGGAAGATCAAGGGAGAGGGTACTCAGATGCAATACACTTTTGGATAGGGCCAGGATGAAAGGAGAGAGAGAGAGAGAGAATATAATAAATGAGAGTGGGGAGAAATAGAGTGGAGGTACAGCTAGTGATAGCAGCTGAGGGAAAAATATTGAAGCAACTTCTCTGGTGGACTCATAGGGAGAGCAACTCACCCCAGAGACAGCCATTGAAATCTGAACACAGAATAAAGTACATTTTTTTCTCTCTCTCTCTCTATTCTTGAGGTTTCCCATATTCTTGGGAGAGGGGAGGGGGTTTATGTTTATTCTTATGTTTACTCTTACAACATTCAATTTACATCAATGTGTGGCATGGAAACAATGTAGAGACTGTCAGACAGCCTTGGGAAGGGGGGAGGGAAGGGAGGAGGGAGAAAAATTGTAGAATTCAGAGCCTTCTAAAAAATGTTGGGTACATATTACTATTGTATATAATTGGAAAATAAATAAAATGTTAAAATAAAAAAAAGAAATATTTCTTTTTCAATATGTGAAACTCAGGTGCTGGAAGTTGTCACTAGCCCAATGACAATTAGAGACTAATTATCTGAGGTAGGTTGTGGAGTAGAAAGGTGCTTTCAAATGACCTGAATTCAAAACAAGACTGCTACTTCAAGTCACTTACTTCTCTGGGTTAATTTCCTCAATTGTAATGAGGGGATTTGACTTGACCTCTAAATGTCCTTACAGTAAATCCTATCACCATTTACACAGGGAAGTGTTGCAACAAGTCTTGATGCAGGTAAATGATATAGAGAATTATGAATGTAGCAAAAACAGAATCTGTGATCTTAGATGCTGTTAAATGTTGTTAAATGGGTGGAGGTTCAACCACTCTTGAGATTCTGCCTCCCCTGAACACTGTTGTTTGTATTTTGACCCCTTTCACTTAACTATGCCCTGGATGGTGGCACCACCTTGGAACACGAGGAACCAGTACGTGGCTTGCCATTGGGTGATACCTAACCCAAGGTATAAGAATACTCCCCAAGTACCACCTATCAAAGAGGGGTACATAACAGGAAGCACAACCTCTTCAAGTGTTGCTTCTTCCAGTCTCCCTGCAGAAGAGGGGGTTTTCTCTGGTTCTCCCTTAAATCCACAGGGAGCTCTGTGGGCCCCATCATGTGGCCTTGTTAAACCAGACCCCATGGCTTCCTGCCTCTCTGTCTCTCTCTCTCTCTGTCTCTGTCTGTCTGTCTGTCTGTCTGTCTGTCTCTCTCTCTCTCTCTCTCTCCCCAGACTCCTGCTGAACCTAGCAGCTGGCCTGCCAAGGTTAATTAGCAATCCACATGGCTTTTTCTTTAATCTCCTCTTAATTTGTCTATCACTTTCTTTTGTGTTGTAACTTCTTTTAATAAATCTCTATTTTCTTTTTACACCTGCATTCCCAGGTCATATTAGTGATTCTTAACAGCAGAAGATCAAACATGTGGCAAGGGTCTCAGTTATCACTGTCTTGTTTTCAAGCACTTAGAAGAAAGAATTAAAGCAAATTAAAGTAGAATTATTTTATCTTCATCCGAGTCACCTATTTGATAAAAGAAGACTGCACCACAGGATTTCAGAGTTGGAAGGAAACTCAAAGGCTGGGTTGTTGAATTGTAGCTGAATAAGAATGACCTCCAGAACAGGAGTTCTGAAATTCCATGAACCCCAAAGGGTCACTGATGAGATTTCAAGGCATCTATGAACTTGGTTAAGAAAAAAAAGCACAGCTTTATTTTCACTAATCTTTGGCTTCCTTTATAATCCTATTTGTAAAGCACTTTAAAGTTTTACAAAGCACCTTCCTTAGGACTTTCTGAGGTAGAGAATACAAATATTAGAGAATTTGTGCCTAGTCACATTCCCACTATCAGAACCAGTATTCAAACTCCTTAACATATGGTATCCGCATGAATAAGTCAATGAGGATACTAATAAAAATGATTGTATGTTCATTTCAACTATAAGTAGATACATCCCATCAAAACATGCCCATACTCACACACTTTCAAAGTGCCTGGTGCTGCATAAATCCATTTATCACTGTAACCCTGATAATCTCCTAGTGGCAGCAAATCCTGAGAAAACACTATCTCTAAAAAATAAAATGAAAAACAAGAGGATAATAGAGAGATAAAAAGGAAGAATTCAGATACAACCAGCTAGGGGGGGTCTGTTACCAATGCCAACCTACCCATAATAAGCAGGACAAAGGGAAATTAGCAGGAACACAAAACACTTGAAAAGAAAGTAAGCCAGTCATGTAGTAAAAATGAATGACAAAGTTTCCATTTAAGGTGGAATCACCAGAGGTCCAAAAATTCAGTTCTCCTACACAAACCCCAGAAAATATTTGAAAACAGTCCCCAAAAGACCAACAATAAAGAAATATGAAAAGAAGTAAACTTTACCTATTCCATAACTTGCACAAAAAGACAGTCAGAAAAGGTTAGAGACCAATAGAGGGGGTCAAAATAAGGAAGGCACCAGTTCAAATGAACCAAGAAGCAAGGGTTACTTACACACTTATAGAAACCAGCATGAACTCTAGCCAGTAAAGATAAGGGAAGAGGAATTGGGGTAAACAGGGATGTCTCAAGCTTGGACTGTCAAAATGGAAGTGGGAAACAGACCAGGTCTACAGGGAGACTGGTCCATCCCAAGACTCTTCAGACCAATAGGAGCTAAGGAAGACAGACAAGCGTACTCACCTCCAGGGCACCAGTGTAGGGAAGAGCATTATGCAGGGAGTCTTAGATTAATATAATCTTCAGTTCATTAGCATCCATTATGACAGGTGACAGAACCTGATTGAAGATTATGAAACAGAAGAGAACACTGAAAAGTCAGAATTCACAATGCACCACTAGGAGACTGATTCAGTCACTAGAAATTGAGGCAGAGGTGGGGTCTAATAGCAGCATTCATCTAGATCAGTAGCAGCAAAGGCATACAGGTTGAACCCCAGACAACCAAAGAAGATACAAACCAAGAAGAGTTCCAGGATGAGCATAACATCCCAAACAAGAAACACACACACACACACACACTCACAGCACCTATGTAAAGGTGAACTGAGAAGAAAGTAACACAATGAAAAGCAAATCCCCTGAAGAAAAAAAATGGCCATCCCTAAGTGTTACAAAAGTACATGAGAGAAGTAAATTTAGTAATAGATGAAATGAGTTTGAAAGTGTTGTACCCTAAGAAGCGAGTCGGAGACCAAGCTATGAATTTTGGGGAATAGAGTTTATTACCAATGGCTATGTGGGAGTTACATCCTCAGAGCACATAACACTGAGTGTTCAGAGGATAAGCTTTTTATAGTTATTTTGAGGAGGGGAGGTAATTGTGAGCAAGTAAGATACAGAAGCAGAGATAGCAGTTAGATATATTTCCTTGTCAGACTGTTGCACATGTATCTCACAGTTCCAGCTGCATCTGGGAAAGGGGGAGGCAGTTTTGGGAGGAAGCAGGAATTTTGCAGATACAGCACAAGAGCATATTGTGAGTCTCAGATAAATTTATGGTATATTTCATGACCCCCAGGGTCAACCAATTGGGTCCTGTCAGGATGTTCCCAGACCCAAATTTATATTTCTGAGTCAAATTTATAAAAACAAATGAGTCAATCCCCACCTGATAAATGATCAAAAGTTATGAACAATTTTCAGATTAGGTTATCAATACTATCTATTTAAACCATTTTTAAAATGTCCTAACACTATTGACAGGAGAAATGAAGGTTGGAATAGTTCTGAGGTACTACAATATACCTATTGGATTGACTAATAGGACAGAAAGAGAAAATGACAAATGTTGGAAGGGATGTAGGAAAAGTAAGAATTGATGCACTGTTGGAGGAATTTAGAAAGGATTCAACAATTCTGTAGTGTGATTCAGATTTATGCCCAAAGAGCTATTAAATCATGCCAAACATTTGATCTAGCACTGCTGCTACCAGGTCTATCTTTCAAAAGAGATGAAAAACAGGTAGGAAAAGGACTAATATGTATAAGGTTATTTATAGTAGCTCTTTTCAGATGTCAAGGAACTGGAAATTGAGAGGATACCTATCTGTTGGGGAATGGCTAAAGAAATTGTGGTGTGTGATTATGATGGAATGATGTTCTATTATGACAAATGATGAACAGCATGCTCTCAGTAAAAATAAAAAACAACTTTTAAGAGCATATGCAATGGGAAATGTACTATATACAAAGATATGGAAATGTTGTAGGATGATCAGTTGTGAATGACTTCTCTTTTCTCAACAATGTTGTGAGCCAAGAGACTTCTGATAAAGAACACTATCCAGGGGTGGCTAGGTGGTGCAGGGGATAAAGCACGGGCCCTGGAGTCAGGAGTATCTGGGTTCAAATCTGGTCTCAGACACATAATAATTACCTACCTGTGTGGCCTTGGGCAAACCACTTAACCCCATTGTTTTGCAAAAAACCTAAAAAAAAAAAAAAAAAGAACACTATCCATCCCAAAGACAGAGTTGATGGTATCTGAATACAGATTAAAGCATATTTTCTTTTTACTTTAGTTTTTTGAAGTTTCTTTTACTTTTACAACATAACTGTTGTGGTAATGTTTTTCATGACTATGCATTTTAACTTATATCAAATAAAATTGTAAGGAATGGAGAGAATTTAGAAATGAAGTCTTTAAAAGTAAATGATGAAACTTGTTTTTGTATGAATCAGGGAAAAATAAAATAAAATTATAAAAAAAGAATAAGTTGAAATTTATCATTAAGATGATAGACTGTAATTCATTCAGGGAATATTCTTTCTTGTGCTGAAAAGGTGTGTA
Source organism: Macrotis lagotis (assembly GCF_037893015.1). Classification (NCBI taxonomy): domain Eukaryota; kingdom Metazoa; phylum Chordata; class Mammalia; order Peramelemorphia; family Peramelidae; genus Macrotis; species Macrotis lagotis. The sequence goes on along the minus strand of NC_133662.1, from coordinate 19,145,460 downwards.
ATCTAAGAACTGCTGCAGGTGAGTTTAAATACTTGGGAAAGGTGAGAGAGCATTATAAAAAATAAGAACAAAATTCTCTCGTTAGTTTCCTCATTATTTTATTTTTTCTCTGCAAAGGAAATTTTCCCACGTGTTAAACTCAGTCTGGTTAAGATACCCTGTGAATAATGTGAAAGTTTTCTGAATAACTGACTATTGAAAAAAGACTATGATTCTTCCCTGGAATCAGACAGAGGTAGAAAAACTTAATTCTATAACACTTTGGGTCAGGTAAGTCTGCACCCCTGAAGAAACTGTCTTGGTATTGTGATTACCATGTCCCTACTTTGTTCCATGTCAGGTAAACTTTAAAAGCCATTTTTTTTAATATAATGAATTTCTTTGTTGAAGTACTCAAACATCTCTGGTTTACAGTAATAGGATGCAAGATTGATAGACCTTTTAGGTTTATTTTAACTATTCTAAATTTGTGATTATTATTTCTTTCAAGTTTCTTTCCTAATTAGCTAGGTAAATAAGTTTTGAGGCTTACTGGCCATCTCCTTGCTATGATTGTGTTTTCATGTATAATATCAGGTCAACACATGATATAATCACATAGAAATATGCATGGCCTCAAAGATGGGCTAGGCCAGAGATGTAGTGTGCTAATGATGTAAAAGTTTTAAGTTTCATATAAACTTTATTTGGAGAAAAGCAACAACATTCTTTGCTCAAAAAGAAATAAGATTGCTTCTTTAGACTTCCAAGTGTTTTCATGAATAACAGTATCAAAAGTACAAGTAAACATTATGCTCCTGGATTATGCAATTTTAGTTTTTTTCTTTTGATCTTGAAGGTAATAATTAACAAGACTGAAAATTAGAGTAAGCCTTTAATCAAATAGACATAGATGATTTTTTTCAGTTATAGCAAACACAATTTTCTTTTACCCTTCTGAGATATTCAGGCTTTAATTGTTTTATAATAATAATAAGTAATCAAAAATTAGTTATGGATTCTAAATTGTAAATTACATTAATAATGAATGATTTTTCCCCCTCTATTTCAAAGTCTTTCTTTGATAATATTAAGAAATAAAAGAGTTTCATGTCAGGACTTCATGTATCCTTTTAAAAGTTCTTCCTTCAACCTGTAGATGTCCACATCAGTTACAAGGTTCAGGTAAAAATGGAAAGAGGAGGAGTGGCTAGGTGGTGCAGTGGACAGAGCACTGGCCTTGGAGTCAGCAGTACCTGGGTTCAAATCCGACCTCAGACACTTAGTAATTACCTAGCCGTGTGGCCTTGGGCAAGCTACTTAACCCTGTTGCCTTGAAAAATCTAAAAAAAAAAATGGAAAAAGGGAATGTATATTAAGAGTAAAATTCTCTGAACTCTCAGGTGAATTGTTCTTCCTAATTTAATATTTTTCACATAGCTCTGTTGTTAATAAGGTTAGTTTTGTAAGTCATGAATTGGTTTTTGTCACATGAACTGGTCACTGGAGTCCAAATTAAAGAGGTTCTATTTGGCCTTACTAAATTGTATTAGGTCTTATTACTGGCAGGTTTTAGCAGCATTATCTAGGGAATCTCTGCAAGTGACTTGGAAGTAGAGATGTAAATCTACTTGGAAGAGCACTATCCAGAGCTGCTCTGGGAATGAGGCCTAGTCCATAATTCCCAAGGGAAAATGTATCCAAGGATAAGAGTGTAATGGGACAGCTTATGGAATGAGTTATGAGAAGCAATCTGGATGAAGGAGATCTCTTATTTGGTATTAGTGATGATTATTGTTTCCTGGAAATTGTGTTTGCCTAATTGTCTGATTTTTGGGGTCTTTGAGCCTTCTCTATGATTAAAATTAAAATGGAAGTCTCATTTTCTTTTATTTTGCTTTTTTTTCACCTGAATATCTGGCTGACTCCTGTAACCTGTTTCCTGCTAACCTCATTTCAGCTTTAAAAAAAAGAGAGACGCATGCAATGATCATTTAAAGAGAAAACTTTTGACATTCCCAAGATAAGAAACCAAATAAGAAAGGAATGTAATATCAATATCTCCAAAAAATATTTTATTTGTGGATGAATTTTCCTATAACTGACTCTTAGTGTTGTACAAATCGCTATCAAATAATCCACTGTGACTTGAAAACTAAAAGTTTAATTTCCTACTTAGTTCACCTATTGAGTCAGTTTAACCACGTATGTTTCCTTTGAGAAAAAGTGCATTATGATCTTGTTTAAATAAATTTGTTTAATTTTTATGGCAATAAAGTATAGAACCATGAATCTCTCAAAAAAAAAACACTTTGCCTACAACACTATATGAGATTGCAATATATAAAAGAATTTATTTTTGTCTGAAATAATTTTCTCTATAAAGCAACTTTGATCTTTGATTAGATTTTTTTAAAATCCTGAACCTGGGCTTGAGCATATGAAAACATGGTTTTTGGCCTCTATAATTTCTATGTTGTGGTATATTAATTTCAATAGCAGTAACCTCCTAAAAAAGCTGAATTAGGAGATATTTCTCTGATAATTAAGTGCATACGCTTCTCAAGGTTTCCAAAGAGGTCCTAGACACAAAAGGGGTTAGGAACCTCTTGTGTATAGATTATCAATATCTGGATGTCTCATCAACTCAAACTCAATTTATCATATTCCCACCCCCCACCCCCAGACTTTCTCTTCCTTGCTGGCTATTCTTCTTGCCTTATCTCTCCCCATTCTCTACTGAAAAATCAAATGGATCCCCCAAAGCAAGTTTCTGTCATCCTTCTATTCAACAACTCCTTTGTTTCCCTATTATCTTTAGGATCAAATATAAAATCTTTTGATTCTTAAAGCCCACAATAAACCAGCTTCTTACTAAATTTTCTCTCTTCTTATCCCTCACTGACCATCATGTACTCTTTGATCCAGAACATGCCTGGAACATTCTTCTTCCTCTCCTTCTTTTAGCTTTCCTGACTTCCTTCTTGTCTCAGCTAAAGTTGAAGCTTTTGCAAGAATCCCTTCAAAGTCTTCCTCCATCCAAATCACCACAATATTCTGAGGTTATTTGCAATTTATCTAGTAGAGCATGTGCACAGCTGTGTGAACACAACTATTTGCATGCTGTAACCTCCCTTAGTGAGAGCAGGATCTGGGTTTTTTTTTTTTTGCTTTTCCTTGTATTTTCCCAGTTCAGCAGTGTTTAGCTCACAAAACTTTAACAATCTTTCCTTTTTGATGTAACAACATAACTTGTGATTTCAGTCTTGATCAAGTCCACCTCTATTCATTGAGAATCTCCCATGGAAATCCTGTTGTTATTTTCTATTTTTCTCCATTGACCAGATACAAAACGTTGCTGAATGCATCCCTAATATTTGATTTTTCTCTATTCCTGATATTCTTTATAATAGGAGAAGTCTACTGGACCTGGGGTCAGGAGTACCTGAGTTCAAATCCAGACTCAGACACTTAATAATTACCTAGCTGAGTGGCCTTGGGCAAGCCACTTAACCCCATTTGCCTTGCAAAAACCAAGAAATAAAAAATAAAAAATAGGAAAGGTCTTTATTAATACTTGGGAGGCAAATATGAGGTGTAGAGAGCTGTCTTGATTGACCTGCTAGATGCTTTTCCTAGAAAATTCATATTCTCTTCTATTTTTATTTGTTTTATTTTGCAGGTCTCCTAGTTTTATCATTCAGTGTGATCCTGACCTATTATATTTCATAACCATTTCCAAAAAATCCATTATTCTTAATGAGAATGCTTACATACTTCCAGTCATCCAGGTCTGAAAAGTTCAGTATCATCTTCACACTCCCCATATATCCAGTCACATGCTAGTTGTATGTGTCTTTCTGTGTGTGTGTGTGTGTGTGTGTGTGTGTGTAGCATTTGTTATATACTTGATAAACTCTAGTGCTTCTTTTCTTTCTCAAAACATATACAAGGATATTTTAATAATTTATTATCTTTCTACTTGCAAATATTCTGTTTCCTTTGCTTTAATGAAAAATATTTTGATCTTTTATTTTTTTATGACATTTATTTATTAATACTTCCCTCTTCCTTAAATTTTGAAGGACTGAAAAAAATTATCCCAATGCTACTGTATTTGATGGTTTATGAATCATTTCATACCCATAATCTTCTGCTTCTGCAGTGTAGGGATGTCCAATTGCTCTCTTCTCAGAGGTCCAAATTCAGTCACAAATATACATCATAATTTTGATGATTCATTCTTTCCACTTGTATTCTTATAATTGTTGAATATAATATTTTTTCATGTTTCTTTCATTTTATAATAGGTAATGTTTTCCAAGGCTGCTCTGACCTCTTTCTCTTCATTAACTATATATATATATATATGTATATATATATATATACATATATATATATATATATACACACACAGACAGAGAGAGAGAGAGAGAGAGAGAGAGAGAGAGAGAGAGAGAGAGATGATGATTTATTTCACTGTTAAGCAATCAGTGAGAACCCCTCTTGGTTCTCCTTCTTTGGCGCCACCAAGTGTTGCCACCAGTATTTTGATCTATATGTACTTACAACTTTGTTATTTTTAATATGATAAAAATATAAATCTAAAGCTGAAATTAGCAGTATTTGCAAAGGCTTAACACAAGACATTTTCCCAAATAATAATAATAGATTAAAGCCTGGAGGATTCCTTTTACCACCATTTTGGGCACCTGCTACCCAGTGGAAGTAACATACACTGCCTCTGGTATCAAAAAAGACAATTATAAAACTAGTATCTGGTACTTAATACCTATGTGATTTGGACCTCTGCCCTGGTCCCTGTTTTTCTATATTATTCAGTTTGGTGATCTCATTGGGTTTACAGATTAAACAGATGACTTTCATATCTAATTGTCCAAAACTAATCTCTTTTCTTACCCCCTTCTCACATCTCTAGCAGCCTATTGGACATTCCTAAAATGGATGTACTTTAGATATCTTAAGTCAAAAACTGAACATATTATTTTTGCTTTGTGTCCACCCCCACCCTAGTCCTACACTCACTTCACTATGAATGAAGAAAGCACCCCCATCCTCTGTGACTCATGTGATAGTGGATTGGTTTTCATTTCTGCATTAGTCATGGGAAATTGAGGAAAATAGTTCATATTGTACAGAGAAACAGCTTGGGAGGATGAAGAAAAAAAAGCTAAAGCGGCAGAATCAGAGGAATGTTGGCTTACAGGTACAAATCAAGTCAATTTATATTTTACTGGGAACAAAAGGAATCCTTTCTATGGAGAGTGTGTGGGATGAATATAACCACATAAATAAATTTCAGAGATTTCTCAAGGTATGAAGAGAAAAAGCTTTATTCGATTCTCAAGAAGCGGGCCCCACTCAGCCTTAAAGATGGAGAATGAGGCAAAGGGACAAAGGACCCTAAGGATCATATATCCTGGATCTTCCCAGTCTAAACTCATAAACTAATCTAAAGAAAAAATCATATAATTCAAACAGAGACCGGATTACCCCTCCAACACCAAGAAATGTCTGGACTTCAACAGATAAGACAGGGTCAGTTGACTCTTTACATTTCAGTCATGGTACCCCAGAAGTTGCTTATCAGGGGAGGAGGGGCAGAAGATATATAACATACAGTTCAACTATCTCTAATCTATAATATTCTACTGAAAAATCTCAGGCCTTATCCCACTCAGTCCCTCCTCTTTATTTTGATAAGATTTCTGGTCGTCATCCTCAAAAGTTATGTTATTAAGAGGATCTATTGCTGTCCCTTTAGGATCAGTATTTTCATCTGATTGGAAGTGATTGTCACCATTTTATTAAGACTATCCTGAGCCACTCGTGTTATTCATTGAATTAAAGAGGGCAGACAAATTGGCAGTAAAAATTCCACAAAGTGCAAATTAAGACAAAAAAAAAAAGAATCAGTTTCTACCAACTCCCATTAAATCAGGACCACCAAGAATTACCAAAGGAAGAATTCCAAGTTCTCACAGGAACATGGGCTAACTTCCTAATGTCTTTAGTGATCTCTTTAACCAATTGTCTATTATCATCAATCTTAATACAGCATGTGGATAGATTCAATGCCCTACATACGCCCCCCTCCTCAGCTAATAAATAGTCCAGTACCAACCTGTGTTGGAAGACTGTCTCTCTGGTTTGGAAGGCTTGAACAGTCAAAAGATCTAGGGCCCTAGATGTTTGATTAGTAATAATTTCTACAACTGCCTGGAACCTAATTATTCTATTCAGCATATAGAGAGGGGTCCTATATCCCCAGCTTCTATCCTGTGCTCAGGTAGTAGACCCTTAAGTCTAGATAATAACTGCCTGATCAACCCTATATAGAAACTCTCTGACCAACTCTTTGGACAACTGGGAGTAGGCAGTATTCCTATATATCCAATAATTTCCTTCTAATGTTAGTTGGTCTTCCAGGAATATAGCTTCCAACAAACGGAGAATACTGTTCCTCCTTACTTCCAAGGGGCCCTCTTATATAGGCCATATAATCATCAGGATAATAGGCACATTTCCAAAGTTGCTGTACCTCCTTCCACTGGCATGTTTTTATACCAATGTCTTTAGGAAGGTCTTCTTGGCTCCAAAATTGATCAAAATAAATTCCTGATTTTGTGCCATTGGATCAACCCCAAGAATAGCTAAACTGCCTAGTGATGTTCCTTAAATTATTTTTCTTTCAAATGGTCATTCCTACATTTTCCTTGCAAGTCTACATTAACTCATGATCATAGTTTCCCTTACCAAGTCCCAAGTTTTTGCATCTTTACAAAGAATCCAGGTACCATTATTAATCTCACATGAGTCTGATACTAACTATTTCTAAGTTGTACAGTCCAGAATATATGTATCCTGCTTCTGGAAATGTCTAGACATTTGCTACTCCCCAGGCAAATATCCTGACCAGACTGGTGTAAACAGTAGTCACCCTGAGCTGACTCAGTCATATGTCACTGATGTTTTTCTCCTCTGGATCAGAATCCTCTGACCAGGGACTGAGAATCTAGGCCAGACCCAGGGGTACTGCCACTCTCCATCTTTCACTCTCAATGGAGAACATTTTCACCCTGCCACCCTTCCTCCTTTTCCTAAGGAGAAGGACATAAGTAGGGGTGTCACACTTACAGAGTCTAAGGGGACATTACAGATAAACAATGTATATACATAGGTAAGAGATAGTGGAGATGAACTGGTCCCCCAGTGTCTCTCCTCCCCTCCCCTCCCCTCCCCTCCTCTCCCCTCCCCTCATCTTCTATTTTTTTCTAGAGACATCCCTTCATCTGAAATCATATCTACTCCATCTCTATATAAAGATGATGTATTTGATTCCCCGTGGCTAGAGAAACCTCCTTCTAGCCTGTTGCATTTTACAACAAATAAACGCCTCCTTTGACCAGGAGATTGCACAGAAAAATCTAAAATAATCTTGTGCTTATCTTTCTCATATTACATAGTAGTTTTACTTTGAAGCAAACAGCCACAGCTTTGGAATATATGTGTATATATATATATATATATATATATACACATATATATGTATATATATATATATATCCAAAATAATCCAAATTCACTTATATAACTAGAAACTTCTATATATAAACTTGTTTAGCTCCTAACCATCCTCAACATACAAATGTTTAATTTTGTTTTGGCAAAGGAATTGGGGTTAAGTGACTTGTCCAAGGTCACACAGCTAGGTAATCTCTAAGGGTCTAAGGCCTGATCTGAACTCAGGTCTCCTGACTCCTGGGCCTAGTGCTCTATCCTCTGCACCACCTAGCTGCCCCCTAACATACTAATTACTTTTCAGAATTCTTTAAAACCATTAGAATATCATAGGTGGATTTAAATTTCCAAAATTTGTTATTAATTTCATTATAACAGAGCAACAATAAGAGTAACACACAAATTATTAGATTGCACAAAGTGATCCTTCCATTATTATGTTATTTATAACTTTTTGATATTTCCCTTATCACCCTTCAAAGCAATCACACATTAATCCCAGACTTTAATACAGTATTTAAATTACATTCACAAGAGATAACTAAATATTGCAAATATAATCTCTTTACAGTTACAAAAGAATATCACATAACTGATAAATACATCTTATTCATCAATAAGTTACCTTACAATGGGGCCCACAATTGTTATTTGTTCAGAGCCCCCCCATCAGCTGTCTGCAGTTACCAAGAGAGAAGTCCACATTCTTGACTTCTTTAAAATTAAATATACATTGCTAATATACTTTAATCATAAGATTCTTATTTAAACAGTTCATTTCCCTTAGAACAAGAACAAAAAGAATATTCCATGTTTTATACTTTTTTTCTCTTTACCCAGAACCTCAGAATCTGATCTCATACATATGACACATTTAAAACAATTACAACTAAACTTTCCAACAGTTTAGTCTGATAAAAGCTTTAGAGTACCTTATACAGAGAATCCAGCATTCACATTCCAAAAACTCTATCCAAAATAGAAATACAGTTAGCATTATTAGGCTTAACATTAAAACTAGAGATTATTCCCATCAGAAATCAGTAAGCATTCTTGATAACATAGGTATTTCTCTTCTTAGTAACACAATACCACTTTTCTTTAATCCCAAAGTGTTACAATAAAGTTTAAAATCCCAAACCACTTAACTCCTTGCAATAGATACAATAGCATTAAAATAGTTTATAATCCCAAACTAATTTAACAATCTAGGTTATTTAATTCCTTCCATTCTGTACAAATTTTGCCAAAATGTTACAACACTAATAACCCTCTTTTAAAACCCTCAGTGTGCTTCTCAAAACTCTAGTCCAGAAACCTTAAAAACAATGAGAGTTATCACTCAGGTCATGTGGTCAGAGCAGATATTTATTAAATGTGATTTCCTTTCAATATTCTTCCTTTCCCAATCACATATCCCACCTGTGGAGGGGTCCTCTTTCCCTTTAAGGTTTAAGTACTTGAAGTCTCCTGTCTCCCTGCCTTCCTCTCTCCATGGGTGGGTGGGGCTCTCAGGTGGACTCATCTAGGCTTCAAGTCTTAACAAGATGATGGATGGGATCAAGACCACCATGTGTCAACCCACCATCCCCTTCCCCTAGGGAGAAAGCATGGGACCTTTCCCAGATACTCATAAAGATAAGAAATCTTCCCTCCTATAACTTCTCAATCTTTCCCTTAAATGTTCTATCTCTCTTAAACTCTTCTAAACTCTCCCCAAACTGCAGCTTTTTCTCTTTACGAATCTCCCTCCCCTTTTCTCTTTACCTCTACAAACCAGCACCACTACCACCGGCTTAGTGAGGGAGGGGATGATTTCCACATTTGGGCTGATGCATACCTACTTCCTTCTCTCCCACCTTCTGAAACTACTTGTCCCAACTCCCAACTCCCCTTAAGTTTAAAACTTAAGCTGGCTCCTCAGACCCAGAAATACTCAACACAGACATTTACACAAGACAGGACATAGAACAAAAACATATTTCTCTGGAGTCCCCAACCTTCAGGTTTCACAGGAACTCTTGGTTGGGCTTGAGGAACAAGAGCCCCCCATTTTCCTAGTCCTCTTCCTCAAAGGTCATGAGGGGCATGATCCGTGCCTCTTTCTCCAACTCAGGGCATTCTCTTTTAAAATGTCCCGCTCTACCACATTTAAAACATTCATTCTGTCTGCTCTTTCTCCCTTTCTTTCCCTTGTAAAGAATATTTTTAAGATTGACATTAATTCTCCCCATGTGAAGAGGGTGAACCCTAAGAATTGTTCCAGTTGGTCAGATATTTCTATTGGATCCTCTACTAATGATTTCAAATCCTTTTTGAATTCCCTGACTTCTGATATACTTAAAGGAATGTTCACATGACTTATTCCTTCTCCCTCTCTCATAATGGAAACAAGGACAAAGACTTTTGATCAGTTAATAAAAGCAGATTCTCTTTTTATCCCTTTTGCATTGTTCCAGCTTCTTCCTTAATTTAGAAAATATTTCTTTTTCTCCTTTCTTTGAACTTACCCTTTCTTCTTGGGCTCTACTGTTAGCCTCTTCCTCTCTAGGAGAAGTTGGAATAGAATGAGAATCAGGGGGCTGGGGTGTAGGGCAAAGGCAATATTGCCAGAAGATCCCACCTATGTTTCTTATCTCTTTCTAACTTACTTAGAAATAATTTAGTATACCTAATTACCCAGTATGCTGCATATTCCTCTTTGTTTAAAGGTACCTTGTTGTTTACAAAAATGTTTAACTTACTCTTCTTCCTTTCTTCCTTCCATTAGTCTTATTCTCCAGATTCAAGAACATCTTTTCCCTGAGAAGCCATAAACTGGCATACACTACTTCCTCCAGGTTAACAGGCTCTTTCCATTGACAAATAAATTCAATTTTTGATGCAAGAACACGTCAACAGTGCCATAAAGTGACCAAATAGTTCCTTCTCTTATATCCTTATTTTCTCATTCAAGACAACAATACTTAATCATTTTCTTCTTACTTTTCCCTTTATATTTTGGTAACTTATACCAATCAATCTTCTCCCTAAGTGACTATCTACCAATATCTCAATCTTCTTATTTATCATATCTACTGTGGGGGAAGGCTTAGGATGGGACCCTTTCCATTTTAAATATTGAAAGAAATCTCTCAGAATCAATTGCCTTTAGATCCAAGTCTCTTAAGACCAAATCAGTGGGGGTCAACCCCCAACCTTCAGTCAACAAAATGGTCCTGACCCTCCAGCCTTCAGATTCCAAAGTCTTACTTCTTTGGACCCTGTACACAGAAGTTGCCAACTGTCCGTCCTCAATGACAAGTCAGAATTTTGCCTTAGATTTGCTTTTCTCTTTCTACCAAGTCTCTCCACTCCAGATCACTTGCACAGAGGGGAAATCAAGAGCTCCAGACAATAGCAAACTGCCAAGCAGGGGGCCTTTTTTTTTTTTGCCACGGCCTGAAAGGCCACAGCCTCCAGTGGCATGCAGTCCTGAATGATTCCCCCAACTGTGTGGGATGAATGAAATAAATTTTGGTAATTTCTCAAGGTATGAAGAGAAAAAGCTTTATTTGATTCTCGAGAAGCGGACCCCACTCGGCCTTAAAGATGGAGAATGAGGCAAAGGGACAAAAAACCTTAGGGGTCATATATCCTAACTCGAATCCCCCCTCCCCCACCACTGACCCATCCTCATTAGTGAGGAATGTGGTCTTCACAATCTAAAGAAAAAAAGCATATAATTCAGAGACAGGATTACCCCTCCAGCACTGAGGAATGTCCAGACTTCAATAGATAAGACAAGATCTTAACCATCTTGACTCTTTACCAAAAGTTCATGATACCCAAGAAGTTGCTTGTTAGGGGAAAAAGAGATATAACACACAGTTCAATTATTTCTAAACCATAATATATACTACTGAAGAAATCACAGGCCTTATCCCACTCAAGAGCAAGGGGATAGACTGACAACAGGAAAGCAAAGGACCACAGAATTAAAAGGTTGGGTAAAATACTGGATAAACTGGTGCCAGTCTAAATGTAAGATTCACATATCTGTGTTATACCTTTCAAGGACCTGGCTACAAAATTGTGGGGAAGGGGAGGTTTGAATGGAACCCACATGGGGAGAGAATTGGAATAGGCCTTTGACCTCTGCAATATCCACTGATGAGAACATGGGAGGAACCTGAGTTTCTGTATAGGAGATAAAAATTCATGCTTTTGTGTAACAGGTGTGCTCATTTCTGTTTTGGAAACCATTCTTAAGAATGCTTCAATAAAGGATTCACTTAGATTCACTAATGTTGGTCATGAGTTCTTGGTAAGGTATTTGTTTCTTACAGATGGGGTCTTGTTCTGGATCCAGACGTCCTGAGTCTGGGATCAGTAAATAAAGGAAGTCACAACCAATTGATTTCAATGGTCCTGTATATTTATTGCTGGTGAGTTTCCCTACTAGGAGACTGTTCAAATATCCTTGATCCACATTGAGTAATAAAGTCATTAGCAAACCAAAGGAATAAGGGAAGAAAAAAAAGAGAAACTATGAAACTTTTGTGCACAAAATCCATAGTAAGAATAGTGGACTGGGGCACCTAGGTAGGTGGTGTAGTGGATAGAACACCAGCCCTGGAGTCAGGAGAACCAGAATTCAAATCTGACCTCAAACACTTGAGAACTGCCTACATGTGTGACCTTAAGCAAGTCACTTAGCCCTTTTCCTTAAATAAATAAAAAATTAAAAAAAAAAGAATGATGGACTTACTACTATTCCCAGAATGGTTAAGAATTCAAGATGGGGGGGCAGAGCCAAGATGGTGACAAGAGAGGATCGTCTCTTAGGCTCTCTCTCATAAAACTAATAGCTAAGAACTCTAACTAAATTTTCGAGAGACAGAAGCCACAGGGACCCAGTGAGACTGTTCTCCTACTCAAGGTAAACTGGAAAAGAGCACAAAGGCTGTACTCCCTGGGGTTGGAGGGGGGGCCTGCCAGAGTGAAAGAACTTCAACCGCCTGGAGGCAGCCCCAGGGCGCTGGGAGCCATGGCTCCCAGCAGCGGGGGAGTTTCCTGAGCTATATCCCGGGGAGCACCAGGCACAAATTGGGGGAATGGGGGACCTCTGCCAGAGTGAGTATGTGAAGCCCAGCCCTCACGGCACACAGCAAGCAGTGTGGCCACTGCTTTCCTGATCCAGGAACAGAAGCAGGTGGAGCAGGAGCTGCCAAGGCATGAGACTGCAGAGCTCTGCCCCTGGAACAGGACTCTGGGGTTCTGACCACATTCAGATCCTGATAGCAGTCTAGGCCCCCCCCATAGAACAGCAGGCCCCCCCCCCCACCTCAGCACCGTGGCAGAGGGGGATGCATGTTGTCATTCACAGACCAGGAGAGAGGACAGAGCCTCACACACTGAGACTCTTGTGGGAGTTTCCCAAAAGCTCAGGAAGCACCCCAAAACAGGCTTAGGCTGGGAAAATGAGCAAACAGAGGAAAAAAAGCAACACCATTGAGAAATATTTTGCATATGAGCCCAAGAAGGATCAAAATACTCAGTCTGAAGATGAGGAAGCACAAGCTCCTGCATCTAAAGACTCCAAGAAAAACAGAAATTGGGCTCAGGCTATGACAGAGTTCAAAAAAAGACTGAAAATCAAATGAGGAAGTTAGAAGAAAAACTGGGAAAAGAAATGTGAGAGATGCAGGAAAAAAACATGAAAATGAAGTCAGCAGACTAGTCAAGGAAATCCACAAAAATGCTGAAGAAAATAGCATGCTAAAAACCAGCTTAGGTCAAATGGATAAAACAGTTCAAAAAGTTATTGAGGAGAAGAATGCTTTAAAAAGCAAAATTGGACAGATGGAAAAAGAGATAAGAAAACTCTCTGAGGAGAACAAATCCTTCAAAGAATAAAATTCAGGGAGATTGATGAATTTACCAGAAATCAGGAATCAACACTTCAAAACCAAAAAAATGAAAAGTTGGAAGAAAATGTGAAATATCTCATTGAAAAAACAACTGATATGGAAAACAGACTTAGGAAAGATAATTTAAAAATTATTGGAATACCTGAAAGTCATGATCAGGAAAAGAGCCTTGACATCATTTTCAAAGACTTACTACAGTAAAATTGCCCTGATATTCTAGAAGCAGAAGGCAAAATAGAAATGGAGAGAATCCACCGAACACCCCAAGAAAGAGATCCCAAAAAACCAACCCCTAGGAATATTATAGCCAAATTCCAGAACTCCCAAGTCAAAGAGAAAATATTACAAGCAGCCAGAAGGACACAGTTCAAATATTGTGGAGCTGCAGTAAGGATCACACAGGACTTAGCAGCAACTACATTGGAAGCTCCTAGGGCTTGGAATGTAATATACCGGAAGGCAAAAGGGCTTAGAATGCAGCCAAGAATCAACTACCCAGGAAGGCTGAATGTCCTCTTCCAGGGAAAAAGATGGACTTTCAATGAACCAGGGGAATTTTAAATGTTCCTGTTGGAATGGCCAGAGCTGAACAGAAGGTTTGATCTTCAGATACAGGACTCGGGTGAAGCATAGAGATTGGAGAAGGGGAAAATATGAGGGAGCTGATGATGAACTGCATGTATTCCTGCATAGAAAAATGACATTGATAATACTCATATGAACCTTCTCAGTTAATAGAGCAGGTAGAGGGAGCTTTTATAGTTGAAGCACAGGAGAAAGCTGAATTTGAAGATAAAATATGGTGTAAAAATGGAGTCAATAGAAAAAAGGGAAATGTAATGGAAGAAAGAAAAAGGAGAGGGGGGAATAGGCAAAGATATTTCATATAATAAGATTTTTCTTTATTACAATGAGCTATTGCAATGATATGGAAGGGAGGAAGGCAAGAGGGAATGAGGGAATCTTCGCTCTCATCAGAGGTGGATAGGAGAGGAAACAGCATATATACTCAATGGGGTATAGGCATCTGCAGTAAGAAGTGGGGGGACAGGGGGAAGGGGGGGAAATGTGAATGAAGGAGAGGATGGACCATGGGGGGAGAGTGGTCAGATATAACGCATTTTCTTTTTTACTTCTATTAAGGGGCTGGTATTGGATGGCCTGTCCGTGACCATAGGGCCAGGTGGATGCTGGGTCTAAGGAGTGGTATGGGGGCTCAGGGACTCTTGGCCCCAGAGCTGGGGATCTGTCTGCTGTGCCACTCAGCTACCCTACAGCAGAGTCAGAGTGAATGGAGAGAGAAAATATAGTACATGGTAGTGGAGAAATACGAAAGGAGGATGTTGCAATCAGTGATGGCAATGGTGGAAAAATACGGAAGTAACTTTTGCGATGGACTTATCATAAAGAATGTGATCCACCCATGACAGAGTTGTTGGTGTTGGAACAAAGACTTAAGCATATTTTTTATCATTATTATTTGGGGGGGGGGTGGTGTGTAGGGCAAATGGGGCTGGGTGGTCTGCCTGGGGCTGCATAGCAGGGTGATCATTGGGTGTCTGAGGCCTGATTTGGACCCAGGTGCTCCTGGCTCAAGGGCCAATACTCTGTCTGCCACCCAGCCACCCCTACTATTATTACTATTTTATTTTATTTTGGGTCCTTTTTTGTTGTTGTTTTTGCAAGGCAGTGGGGTTCGGGTGGCTTGTATGTCACACGGCTGGGTGATTGTTGGGTGTACGGGGCCAGATATGGGCTCAGGTGCTCATGGCTCCAGGGCTGGTGCTCTGTCCGTTGTGCCACCTGGCCATACCTACAATTATTACTATTATTTTTTTTAATTTTATTTTTTCTCTCCACTTTACTTTATCGCTCAAGCAAGTCTATATTTATGGGGGGGGTATTTCATTTACTCTTAAACAAGAATATTTTATTATTGTAAAAAAACATTATTTCTACAAAATGAGAATAAATATTAAATAAAGGGAAAAAAAACAAATTCAAGATAAGGAGGTGGCTATGTGGCACAGTGGATAGAGCACTCACCCTGGAGTCAGGAGTACCTGGGTTCAAATGTGACCTCAGAAACTTAATAATGACCTAGCTATGTGGTCTTGGGCAAGACACTTAACCCCACTGCCTTGCAAAAAATAATCTTGAAAAAAAAGAATTAAAGATAGGAAAGGCAAGCAAGTACTATCTGAATGAGTAAGACTCCTGCAGGGATTAGGGGTTGAGTATGTGAATGTCTGAGGACACAAGACTAAGGAAAAAATATAAACTACAAAAAAAAAAAAACTACAATATACAAAAAAAAAAAACCAAACCAAACCAAACAGGATGGGGAAGAAGAATTTGGCACAGTCAGGAGGAAGATAAGGGAACCCCTGGGAATATAGGTTTTCTTCACTATAGAACCAATGGGAGAAGGTCAGCAATTTGGGGATAGTGCTAGTTGTCCTAGGAAAAAGAATAAAAAGAAAATTCGGGGGCGGCTAGGTGGCGTAGTGGACAAAGCACCGGCCTTGGAGTCAGGAGTACCTGGGTTCAAATCCAGTCTCAGACACTTAATAATTGCCTAGCTGTGTGGCCTTGGGCAAGCCATTTAACCCCATTTGCCTTGCAAAAACCTAAAAAAAAAAATTCAGAAGATAGGAGGATGCAGTGAAGAATTCTTGAAAGTATTACTGAGTTGGGTTGTGTAGGTGTGTGTTTCAGGTAAAATCAGTTTCTTCTCTCCTTCACTAATTTTAGTTTCCTAGTTTTTCAGGATCCTGGGAATGGATAATTTTCTGTCCTCCTGGTCTTTTCATAGTTCTCTAAGGTAAAATTGGTTCAAACTTTAAACTGTGCAAACCTAGGGACAGAGGAGAGAGACTCTACCCATTGTAGAGTACTATTTCATGGTAAGAGAAGTAAGTTTTTTCCTTTCAGATCTGTATTTCTGATCCTTGTAGGGGCTGGGTGTGGAGGGAAGACTTTTCCCTTTCCACCCCACCCCCCCCCCCTCACTGTCTCCCTCTTGAGCTCCAAAACTAGGACTGGGCTGCCAGAGCTTTACTTTCTCTCTCTGCCCTGGGGCAGGCTGCTGCATTTCTGTCTGGGCTGCTCCCTATTCTGGTCATGCTGAAGGATGAGAGCTTGTGAGTCACAGTTTCTCAAGGTTAAAATGTCTTTTGAATGGGAAAATTGTCAGTAAAGAGTGAAATTCTTGTTATGCAACTTGATAAAGTACTTTGAAAAGGTTTGGTTGCGAGTTGTGAGTAGTCTAAGAGGTTGAAAAGAGACATTTGTTAGTGGATGTTTTTATTTTCTAAGGGGATTATTTGAATTGTAACAAACTAAGAGAAAGATGTGGTGTTGTAGTTGTAAAAGTACAAAAGTATGGTTTAATAAGTTATTGGTTCTGGTCAGAGAACAATATGTACTAAAGTCAGTCAATGAACTCTGAAATATGGTTAAGCAGAATAGTATAATAATACTATAAATGGGAAATTTCTTAAGTGGATTTTAAGGAACTTGAAAAGAAATGGAAAGTGTGAAATATTTGGGGTTTTCTCTGAACTATAAGAAAAGTATATTTGGGAGAAAGAGGGATGATCTTGGGTATATGAGAAAAGTCTTAGTAAGTCTGAAAAATTATACAAGAAGTTAAGTTATATAAACTTTCTGGGATTATGGAATCCAAACAAACTAAATTGAAGTAAAATTAGTTCTCTAGTAATGAATTGTCTGGGAAATAATAAACATCAGAAAAATGGGATATAGTGGAAAGAAGATTGTTTTAGTCAGTCTGTGATTAATAAGAATAATGCTAAAGAAGGTTGTCAACAGTTTAGTAAGGAGGAGAGATTTTTAAACTGTTCTTGTGAAGAAGGGAGGAATACATTTAAAGGGAGGTAAGGATCATATTTAGATCAGAAGATTCAGCTGAAAGTCTCTCTCTGGGGGAGAAGGCAATTTTCTCATCTAGGGGCTTAGTCCAGAGGGGGATGGGTAGGAACTTTGATAAGGAAAGGCATCTGCAATTATTCAGATAAAAACAGTAGATAAAGAATTTTATCAAACTAGTGTCCTAGAAATTCTTTCAATCTTGTATTCTCTTGGTATAAGCTCCAATGCCAAATAATGGTTTACCCTATCAAGGATATCTAACATTTGAGATTTTGAATCAGGGAAATTTACATAATACACAAAGAAAGGTGAATTGCTATATTATTTGGTTCAGAGAAAGCAAAGATTTACACTTTGGGGTTATATGACTGTGAGGAGTTGGGTAGGAAAGCAATTAGATTTTTAAATTGGATGATTCTATATGAGCCTGGTCCTGTGTAATTTGAAAAACACTAACTAGAGAAAATTTCAAGTTCATAAAATATATAAGCTTGATTATGATATAATATTAAGAGATATTGGCAAATATGATAGCTAGGATTAATAATAAAGAGTAGGTTCTCAAATAAATACTTGGAGATTTAAATTGTGGTGTTGATCACAAAACTAAATCTAGTCCTAAAGGATGATTCTTATTGTGTCTTCACAGATCAGTCTTAACTGACTGAAATTTAAAACAGTATAGATTCCTTAAGGTGGTCTGAAACTCCCTTGTGCATTTCTATAGCAGCATAAGCCACTGCATGCATCTTAGAGGCTCCTCAGTGAAAATAGGGGGCTGGGAGACTTTCTGAATGGAAAATTCTCCTCCTTGTGTTTAAAAAGAAACATGCTAAATTTGAGAGCAATTTACTAAGGAAAAAAACATAACTAACAGGTTTCCCTGCCTGAAACCAACAGACCCTCCTTGAATTCAAGGGAAGTTTTCCTCAGAAGGTTTGGGTAAGTGGAGATTTATTGCATATAAACTTAGGAATCTATATATATGATATTGAAAAAAATAATGTTATCAGAAATATTTGCTCATTTCTTTTGGGAAAGAGAAATGCAATCGGGGAAAAAAGCTTTGTAAAAAGCATTATTTATGTAATGAGTCAATAAATTCTCATCTATGAGCTAATTTATTTTAATATTAAATTTAATATTGATAATATATTGTCAGCTGTATCTTTTGACCCAGAAAGTTTGGAAAAATTTTGTTTTCACCACATGTTTATGGAAGGGAATATGTATATATAATACTAAAATAACTTGCTTAACATCTGTCATTTGAAAATAAGAAAATGTATCTATTTGAGATCTTGTTCTATGTAAGTATAACACTGACTGACATAAGTAAAAATTAATTAGGATTTTAAAAATTATCATATAGGGGGCAGAGACAAGATGGGGTCATGAGGCCAGGAATTCCTGGAAACTCATCCCCCAAAACATTCCAAAAGTTATCATGTTATGATTCTGGTCAAAATTTGGAGTGCCAGAACCCACAAAAAGACTGAGCGATACAATTACCCAATTACCCAATTACTTAGAAGATCCACAGCAAAGACCTCCTGGCCTGGGGATCATCAGGGATGACTTGAAGGAGCAGTAAGAGAACTCTGCGACACCAGAGTACTCGCAGAGCCAGAACCAACTTCAGAGCAGCCCTGCGATGGGAATCTGTGGTAGGAACTGCAGAGCCACCCAGCTCTTCCAGAGCCCACAGCCCACAGATAGTAAGGAGTTGGAGAGAGACTGCAGAGGTCTCTCTACTCTCCCTGGGGCAGAACTCTGCTGTTTCCTCACACTGATATCCAGGTTGCAGTCTGGGCTACCCTTCTGCCATAGTGGGGCAGGGACTCTCCTCACAGCTCCAGGACAGCAGGGAGAGCCTGTGGTCATCCACATACCAGAGCACAGGCAAGAAAGCAGTCAAAGCCTCTCATTAGACCTTCTACAGTCCCTGAGGGGTGTTCCCAAAACCCCAAAGCTATGGAAGTGTGGTAAATCAGGCTGAGGAAATGAGAAAACAACAGAAAAAAAAAAAACCTGACCATAGAAAATTACTTTGGTCCCATGGAGAATCAATTTCACTCAGAAAATGACCAAAACAAAAATCTGTATTGAAAGCCTCCAAGAGAAATAGGAACTGGGCTCAGGCAATAGAAGAATTCAAAAAAGACTTTGAAAAATAAGTAAGGAGGTAGAGGAAAAATTTGGAAGAGAAATGAGAGCATTGCAAGGAAATCATGAAAACCAAGTCAGAAGATTGATGGAAATACAAAAAATACTGAAGAAAATAACATGTTAAAAACAAATTTAGGCCAAATGAAAAAAGCAAATCAAAAGGCAAATGAGGAAAAGAATGACTTAAAAAGCAGAATTGGTCAGCTGGAAAGGGAGATTAAACAATCTCTCTGAAGAATATAACTCCTTTAAGGCTAGAATGGAGCTAAAGGAAGCTGATGACTTTCTGAGACATCCAGAAACAATAAAACAATACCAAAAGAACAAAAACTTAGATGAAAATATGAAATATCTCATTGGAAAAACAACTGACCTGAAAAACAGATCCAGGAGAAAGAATTTTTAAAATATTGGGCTATTTGAAAGTCATGACCAGGAAAAGAGTCTAGGCTTCATTTTTCAAGAAATAATGCAGCAAAATTGCCCTGAGATCCCAGAAACAGAGTAAAATAGAAACTGAGGGAATCCATCAATCACCTCCTGAAAGAGATGCTCCCCAAAGAAATTCCCAGGAATATTACAGCCAAATTCCAAAACTCCCAAGTCAAGAAGAAAATACTACAAGGCCAGAAACAAACAATTCAACTACCATGACTCTATAGTCAGCATTACATAGGATTTGCACCTCTACATTAAGGGCTTGTAGGGCTTAGAATACAATATACCAGAAGGCAAAAGAACTTGGTTTAACAATCAAGAATCACTACCCAGCAAAACTGAATATCCTCTTTCAGGGGAAAAGATGGACTTTTTTTTATTTTTAACATTTTATTTGTTTTCCAATTATATACAATAGTAATATGTACCCATCATTTTTTGCAAGGCAATTTTCCCCCATTCTCCCCCCCCCCCAAGGCTGTCTGACAGACTCCATTGATGTAAATTGAATGTTATAGGAGTAAACATAAGAAAAAACATAACCCCCCCCCCCAGAAGATGGGAAACCTCAAGAATAGAGAGAAAAAATTGTACTTTAGTCTGTGTTCAGATTTCAATTGCCCTCTCTCTGGGGTGACTTGCTTTCCCTATCATAAGTCCACCAGAGAACCTGCTTCAATATTTTTTCCCTCAGTTGCTATTACTAGCTGTACCTCCTCTCTGTTTCTCCCCACTCTCATTTATTCTATTCTCTCTCTCTCCTTTCATCCTGGCCCTGTCCAAAAGTGAGTACCCTCTTCCCTCTCTTCTATCACCTATTCTCCCCTTTCCTACCCCCATTCCCCCTCAACCCATCCCTTTCCTCCCATCCTTCTCCAAGGCAAGACAGATTTCCTCACCCTATTGAATGTGCATGTCATTTCCTCCCTGGGCCATTTCTGATGAGAATGAAGGTTCATTCATTCCCCCTTGCCTTCCCTCCTCCCCTCCATTGAAAAAGCTTTTTTTTTTGGACTCTTATGTGAAATCTCTCATCTTCTTCTTCATCTCCTTTTACTTCCTCCCAGTACTTTTCCCCATCACCCATTGACTCCATCCCTTTACCACATCATACCATTATATTCCATTCTTTCCTATGTCTTGTCTACATATGCTCCTTCTAACAGCTCATGACAAAGTTCATATGAGTTATCAATATCTTCTTCTTGTGCAGGAATACAAACAGTTCAACATCATCAAGTTCCTCATAGTTAGTTCCTCTCTTTCCACTCCCTCTATGGTTCACCAGAGTCCTGTACTTGGAGATCACACTTTCTGTTCATCTCTGGTTGCTTTGTTAGGAAAGTTTGAAAGTCCCCTGTTTCTTTGAAAATCTATCTTTTCCCCTGAAAGAGGATGTTCAGTTTTGCTGGGTAGTTGATTCTTGGTTGTAAACCAAGATCTTTTGCCTTCCAGAATATCATATTCCAATCCCTATGAGCCCTTAATGTAGATGCTGCCAGATCATGTGTAATCCTGACTATGGAGCTTCAGTAGTTGAATTGTCTGTTTCTGGCAGCTTTTAGAATTTTCTCTTTGATTTGGGAGTTTTGGAATTTGGCTATAATATTCCTGGAAGCTTTTCTTTTGTGATCCTTTTCAGGGAGTAACCAGTGAATTCTCTCCATTTCTATTTTACCCTCAGCTTCTAGGATCTCAGGGCAATTTTGCTGTATTATTTCCTGAAAAATGAAGACTAGGCTCTTCTTCTGGTCATGGCTTTCAGATAGCCCAGTAATTTTTAAATTATTTTTTCTGAATCTGTTTTCAAGGTCAGTTGTTTTTCCAATGAGATTATTTCACATTTTCTTCTAATTTTTGGCTTTTGAGGAAGAGTTTTATTTCCTCCTGATTTCTTGCAAAGTCATCAGCTTCCTTTAATTCCATTTTGCATTTGAAGGAGCTATTTTCTTCAGAGAGCTTTCTTATCCCCTTTTCCAGCTGGCCAATTCTGCTTTTTAAGTCATTCTTCACCTCATTTGCCTTTTGTTTTGCTTTTTCCATTAGGCCTAAACTGGTTTTTAATGTATTATTTTCTTCAGTATTTTTTTGTATTTCTTTCACCAAGCTTTTGATTCGGGGTTTTATGATTTTTCTGCATCTCTCTCATTTCTCCTCCCAATTTTTCCTCCACCTCCCTTAATTGCTTTTCTTTTCTTTTCTTTTCGTTTTTTTTTTAGGATTTTTGTAAGGCAAATGGGGTTAAGTGGCTTTCCCAAGGCCACACAGCTAGGTAATTATTAAGTGTCTGAGATTTGAACTCAGGTACTCCTGACTCCAGGGCTGGTGCTTTATCCACTGCGCCACCTAGCCGCCCCATCTTAATTGCTTTTCAAAGTCTTTTTTGAGTTCATCCACAGTCTGAGCACATTTTCTATTTCTCTTGGAGGTTCTGGATATGCAAGCTTCAATTTTGTGATCATATGAGTATATGTTTTGATCTTCCATAGGACTGAAGTAATTCTCTATGGTCAGATCCTTCTTTTTCTGTTGTTTACTCATTTCCTCAATCCAAGACTAATTTGCAGCACTTCCAAGGCTTTGGGGTTGTTTCTTTTGTGGAAACCCCACTGCGACATTTATTCCTCCAAGATCTTATGCTCTCTAGCTCCTGCTTTGGTATGTAGATAATCAAGGCTCTGCCCTCTGCCCTGGGGCTATAAGGCGGGATCCAGCCATCTTAGTATGGAAGTCCAAACTGCACCCTGAGTCTGAGTGTAGGCAAACAGTAGAGTCCTACCCCAGGGAGAGCAGAGAAATCTCTGCAGACTTCCCTTACCATCTCTGGAGGTGCAGACTGCTTTCTCCTGGTTCTCCTTGCAGGTTCTTCGGCTGGTACTCCTCACTCCATGCTCACCCAGGTGCAGCAGAGTTCTCTCACCAGTCTTTCAAGCTGTTGCAGGTGATCTCTGGGCTGGGCTGGGCTGGGCTGGGCTGGGCTGGGCTGCACCATGGCTTTTTTTCCAACCCCTGATCCTGGTAAAGCACACCTTTACTGCAGAACTTCTAAGTTATCTTGGACTGGGAAAATGTATCACTCAGTCTTTCTGTGGGTTCTGCCCCTCTAAATTTTGGCTAGAGCCATCCTTTGTTTTTTTGGGGTTAGGGGAGTCAGAGTTTTCGGGGAATGCTGCCTTCATGCTGCCATCTTGGCTCCGCCCCTTCCAAAAGATGGTCTTTCAATGAAACAGGGGACTTTCAAACTCTTGTTGCAACAAATAGAGCTGAACAGAAAGTTTGATCTCCAAGTACAGTACTCAGGTGAAGCATAGAGAGGGTGGATGAGAAGGATTAATTATGAGAAACTTAATAATGTTGAGTAGTATGTATTCCTGCATGGGAAGAAGGTACTGATAACTCATATGAACCCTCTCATTTATAAGAACAGTTAGAAGGAGCTTATAGAAGGCACAGGAGGGAATTGAATATAATGATATAATATAAAGGAGTCAACAGGTGAAAAAAGGCAGTACTGAGAGGAAAGGAAAGGAAAGGTAGAGTGGGTTAAAATATTTCACATAATCAAGAAAAAACTTTTGCAAAATAGTGGAAGGGGGGAAGGCAAGGGGGAATGAGTGAGCCTTCATTCTCAATAAGAAATGGCCTAGTGAAGAAATTACATATACATTTAATAATAAGATATAGAAATCTATCCTACCCTAGAGAAAAAATGAGAGGAAAGTGATGGGATAAAGGGGAGTGGGGAGTGGATGTGGGGAATAGGTGATAGAAGAGAGGGAAGATCATGGGAGAGGGTAATCAGATACAACATACTTCTGAGCAGGGATAGGGTGAAGGAGAGAGAGAGAAATTAGAATAAATGAGAGTGGAGAGGATTAGAAGGGAGGGAAACACAGCTGGTAATAGCAACTATCGGAAAAGATATCAAAGAAACTTCTCTGGTCGATTCATGATAAAAAAGGCAACTCATCCCAGAGACAGAGCCAACAGAATCTAAAAACAGACTGAAGTAAATTTTTTTTCTTCTTTCTTTACTTCTCTTGAGGTTTCTCTATCTTTTTTGGGGAGGAGCAGTATATTACTTTCACAATAAGATTATTGTAAATATATAAATTAAATAAACCATAAAAAATTATCATATTTACAAGACTGAATTCTTGGAGAATCTCATTTTCTTTTTGGAAATAGAAGCATATTTGGAATGAGTGGCAAATAAGCATGTAACACAAAATGGAAATTATAATAAGATATTAAATTATAAGTTTTACCTTAAGTTAAGGAAATCTATTTTGTTGTTATGTTCAAAGGGAATAAGATGTCAGCATAGGAATCTTATATTTAATCTAGAGTGGTAATTAATATGTTCAACTGAAAAAAAAGTCAAGATTGTGGATTTCTTCCCTCCTGGTGATTATAGACTCAGTAGGTGCTTATAGAAAACTGTAAACCATATCCTAACCTTAGAATGTTTTCTCCTAGTGTGGGAGGATTCTGAAGAATGCTTGAGCAATTAAAAATTGTATAGTCCCCCATAAAGTAATTTATTGATGAGTAAGATGTTGAGAAATCTTTATCAGTTATATTATCTGACTTTATAACTGAGTTGTTGTGAAAATATATATCATTTTGAAGGAGTAATGAAGGGAAGTATCCAAAAAAAGACCCTCTCTGGGATCTCTGAAATTTCTAAACAATGTGTTGGAACTTAGTGTAGATCTGTGGCTTTATGTAATGTACTAACGGAAAGATTGTTTTGTAAAATCTAGTAATTAACGTGTTATTCTTATTACTATTTTATTATACTGGAATTAATAACACATGTTGAGGTTTAAAGTCATTTACAAAGTCCTAATGGTTTGAAAGAATTCTGAGAAAATGATTTGTATTTTAAGCATCTCTGATAAACAGATTTAATGTGAAGTTGTCTTTATAGAAATTTTCCAATTATGTATGTGAATAGGGATTATTGTAGTTATATATCCCAAAACAGTGTTTGTTTGCTTTGAAGTAAAAGCACCTATGTAACATGAAGAAAATAATAATAGTAATAATTTGAGATTTTTCTTTGATAATCTCTAATTGTGATGTGTGAATGATGGGGATAAAAACTGTTGTAGAAAGCCTGAGAATGAATTCAGGAGACAAAAGGCAATTACCTAGCCAAAGCAGATGTTTATTTATTGTATAATAAAGCAGAGTAGAAGCAGCGGGTCTCTAGCCAGGAGCCATCTAACATACCATCTTTGTGTAGGGAAAGAGGAGGAATGAACAGAGCAGATATGATTTCAGTCAAATGAATGTAGGACTGGAGATTACAAGTTAGTGCCACCAGAAGGACCTTTTAGTTGAATAATGATATATGTCTGTGAAGGGGATTTTTGTAATGCTCATAATACTGGAAGAGCCTAACCAATCTTGGCATAAGGTTAAAAGGTAACCCTATTTAGTGTGTCCTGAAAATAAATTCCCTGGAGATCAAAGGCCCTGAACAAGACATAGAAGACAAGGAATGTAGGGCTATAGTTAAATTTCCTGGTTTTAGCAAGGATCCAGGAGGGCCACTCAGAGTAGATCTGAGTATTGCAAAGGGGGTTCATTAATTGGGACTCCATCAAGATTATAATTGGTATTTAATCCTTGTAAACTGAACTCAATTGAAGTTTTAACTAGGTAAAATTACATTGAAAAGTCCTTGAATTGACATCTGTTCTGTGTGATACAAGGAATGGTCAGCAAAGGAAATGCTGGCGAGTCAATGCTTCTCTGGAGCCAGGAAGCCCAATGGGGACCTGAAGACTACAGGTAACAGGTGCATTGGGATAAGAAATTGAAGGGGGGGCAGCTAGATGGTGCAGTGGATAGAGCACTAGCCCTGGAGTCAGGTGGACCTGGAGTCAGTAGTTCTGAATTCAGGTTCAAATACAGCCTTAAACACTTAATAACTACCTAGCTGTGTGCCATTGGGCAAGTCACTTAATCCCACTGCTTTGCAAAAAGCAAACAAAAAAAAAGAAATGGAAGGGGTGGTTTTTCAGGGTGATCTGAGATTGAACTCTTTCTGACTTGATTTCCCAAATGTGACATTTGGATAATGTCTCACCTAGTATGTCAAATCTGGCCAAAGATATTTGACTACCTACATGACCTCTGTCTGGAAACTAACATTCAAAATCTGATCTATCGAGGAATTTTCCTTTGATTAGATCCTTTGTAGTAACCAATAGAAGCAAATCAGATATAGAGGTTTTAGGTCAATTGGATTTAATAGTCAGAGGGGAACGTTATTTTGACATCTACTGTCAGCTCTATATTTTGATAACAATAAATATTCCTTAATTTTTATGTTAAGGAGGACATTAAGGTCAGAAGAATAAAAAGGTTTTTGGATATAAAGATAAGAATCTGTACAAAAACAGTCTCAAGTTCTAGTATAGAGAGGAATATGAGTCGACTGTTGAGTACATCAGGAGGATAATCTATGGCATATTTAGAAATATTTTGGGGAGAAAAATTCATTGTAGTTAAGGATGTTTGAGTCATTGTAATAAGATCAAAACTTAATATTTTAAGTTACTTTTTGATTACTCTTTGTACTAAAATGATTGTCAAACGTATATGTTACAAGCTCAAGTTAAACTGACAATTTTCAGTGAATTCACTTCTGAAGTGAAACAATTCTATGGAAGCTTATATTGTTAAAGTGAAGTATGTATATCAACATGACAGTGGGCAAGTCAAAATGTAAATTGTCATGATCTAAGAAATTCTAGAATTTTAGTGTCTAGTGATGAAACTATGAATAGTGATCTGATTAAAATGTTATGTTAAGAAGTCTTTTTTATCAGAAAAGGTCTCAAAAAGTCACCTGAACAGGAATTTTGGGGAACAGACTCTGAAGATAGAGAAGGTCCATCAGAAGTCTCTTGAGGAATGAAAATTGGGCAGTTTATGTTATATTTTAATATATCTGGCATTTAATGTACCAGTTATCATGGGGGACTTTCCCCTTTTAATCTCTGTAATTTTCCCCTTGATTCTGTATGTCACTCATTCTTATGCCTCTCCTTAGAGATAGACTTCATGTTTGCTGTTTATTCATTACCAGAACAGTTTAAGCAGAAAACCTTTGCTTACTTGTTGAAATACAGGGCAAGGGAAAAGACGTGTATGAGAAAGAAAGTTAAAAACTGTTAACTAAATTTGAGAAATTGAAGAAAAATGTACAAATTTTGCATGGAAAAAAGGAGGGATTGTAATAGATGAGTGGTTTTCATTTCTACATTAGTTATGGGAAACTGAGGAAAGTTGTTTATATCTTACAGAGAAACAGCTAGGGAGGATGAGGGGAAAAAAGTTAGAGTGGTAGAATCTGAGGAATATTGGCTTACAGATGTAAATCAAGTCGATTTGCATCTTACTGGGAAACAAAAGGAATCCCTTTCCATGTGAGGAGGGGATAGACTAGTAACAGGAAAGCAAGGGATCACAGAATTAGAATGTTGAGTGAATCAGTGGATAAACTGCTGCCAATCTAAGTCATATTCACACATCTATGTTATACCTCTCAAGGACCTGCTTACCAAATAGTGGGAAAGGGAAAGTTTGATTGGAACCCATGTGTGGAAAGAATTGGGTACTTTGGATAAGCCTTTGACCTTTGCAATATCCAGCCTACTGGGGACCATGGGGACTCGTGTTTCTAAACAGGAGGTAAAAGGCCATGATTTCATGCCACAGGTGTGCCTATTTCTGTTTGGAACACCTTTCTTAAGGACATTTCAATAAAAGATCCACCTTTCTTCACTAATGGTGGGTATGAATTCTTGGTAATTTGTTTGTTAAAACTCAGACTCAGTCTTGTCACTTGATTCCATGCTCTCATCTCCCATATTCAATTAGGTGTTGAAGCTTGTCAATTCTACCTCAGTAATGCCTCCCATCTATGCTCTTTTTTTTTTTTTGCAAGGCAAACATGGTTAGGTGGCTTGCCCAAGGCCACACAGCTAGGTAATTATTAAGTGTCTGAGACCAGATCTGAACCCAGGTACTCCTGACTCCAGGGCCGGTGCTTTATGCACTATGCTGTCTTCTTAACACTGTAATGGTGGGGGTCTGGCCCAGACCCTCATCACTTCACCCTAGATCTATTACAATAGCCTGTGGAGGGGTCTCCCTGCCTCTGTCTCTCCCTGCTTGAGGTCATTATCAAGGATTTAGCCCAGATGGCCTCAGAGGTCTCTTCCAGATCAATAGTCGAGGGGCATTCATTGCTAGACAATGTATCACAGAAAAACACTGCAATCATGGAACTATGGTCTATTGCTTTCTCAAGAAAGAATATGGCAGAGGAGCAATTACCTTAAATGTGAACAGATTACAAAGAAATAAAAAAAAAATTGGGATTCACCTACTCCCAATAATCACTAAGTTCCTTCCATGTGTGATTTATTGATTTCTCCTATGTTAATTACCTTATATCCCTGAACTCCTAAGACTTTTTAAAAAATTATTTCTTTAAAACAATGGGGTTAAGTAACTTGCCCAAGGTCACACAAGTAATTTTTAAGTGTCTGAAGCTGAATTTGAACTCAGGTTCTCCTGACTGCAGGGCCAGTACTATATCCACTGTACCACCTAGATACCCCCCTCCTAAGATTTTTTTAAAGATTTCCATAAAATGATGACTTGATACAAAAGATTCATATCTGTCCAAATAAAGGAGTTTGTCAGCCTGGATTCTACTAGTAATAACACATGTCTGTATCCTTCCAAATGTTCATTTATGGAGATAAGGCAAACATTCCAATGGATTAGAATCTATGGGATATCTAATTCTATGG
>NC_133662.1:19106686-19114186 GCF_037893015.1 Macrotis lagotis | reverse complement strand
GAAGGGGAAGGGACTAAAGGATAAAACCTGAGACCCCTCCCAAGGCTGTCTCTACTAGTGAATATGGGTTTCCTTAAGGCCCTTGAGTTCTGGGATCTGGCCCTTTCACTTCCTTCTATAAGTTCCTGGGAAAGAAGTCAAAGCCAGAGTCAGACCACCCATTCACCCCTGACCTAGGGTCAGATTTCTGGAACTGCAAATACCCTCTATGGTCTGCAGGAGATCATGGAGAGTTGGGGGCCTTAGGGCTTTCCTCACCTTTCTGACTCCTCTGGTGGACAAAAAGGCCAACTCCCAAGAAGATCAGCCCCAACACCAGGCCTCCGACTCCACTCAACACCTTACTCTGGGCAGATTCAGACTCTGCTTCTGGGGAGAAGAGACAACAAGGATCAAAACGTTCCCTCCAGAAGCCAGATTCATTTGTGAGTAGAAGGGTCTGAGAGCCTGAGAAGTTGGCAAAATTCTATCTAAAAAAGGAAGGGACAGATGGACAGAGGGCCTTTCAGGAATCAAGAGAGTGAAAGCTCATCAGAGACACAATCCATTTCAAATCCCAGTTCCCCTACCTCAGGGGAAGGGGTCTCTAAGCTGATCACAGCGTCCCAGAGAAAGGCCAGCTCCTAGGATTAGGGCCAGGGAAGAGGCGACAAGGCTCTCAGGTTCCATAGGTCTTAGTTTAGCATTGCCACCAGAGGCTGTGCCAGGGAAAGGGGGAGGTGGGTAAAACCAGGTGATGTTTGTATTGGCCCAGGGCAGAAGAAAAGAGGGTACAGAATACACTGAGGGATCCCAGAGGTAACTCCATGCCCTGAGCAATGTTAGAATTGGAAGGTGAGGGAGCGCTATCTCACTCCAGTCGAAGATGACAGGACTCTGAAGGCTTGAGTGGTCCACGTGGCAGGTGTAGACATCTCCATGCTTGGGGGTCATTTCCAGCATTATGAGGATCTGGTGGGTCCAGTCTCCGTTGCTCATCAGGCCTGTGGACACAACCCCAGCTGTCTCCTCCTGCCCATTCAGGAACCACCTGACCTCAATGTCCCCAGGATAGAAACCAGTGACAGAGCAGACGAGCAGGTTGTGGTGTCCCAGGGGAGTCAGCTTGGATGGATACACAATCACCTCGGGCACAACTGTAAGAAAGAAGAAAGATCCTGAGTGAAGGAGACAGAGCGGGTCTCCTCGGGCAGCTCCCACCTCTGTTACTGATCTGTGACTGGGCTCAGCTCTCCTCTTCTCCCCAGGGCTAGAAATGGGCATCTACGTTCCCCCTAAGACTGGGAATCTGAACTAGCAGCTGGAGCCCTGGGTCCATGGGGCTGAGTGATCCAGGCCCCAGAGCATCAGGATTCAGTGACAGAAGAAGTAATGAGCTGGTGGGAATTAAAAGGAAAACTTGGTCATGGACTAACTGCAAAAGTGTGTTATAGATGCGGATCATACAGTATGTCAAAAAGATTTCCAGCTCAAATACTAATTACTGTGATCAATCCACTGAAGAAACGGTGAATCAGGAGACCCGTGGGGACCATCTCAGCCCAGTAGACACCTGAGCATCCCGAGTCTGAGTCCAGGGAGAAGCAGGAATATGTCTGGGTTCTGGGGAAAGACGATCTGAGAGATGAGGCCTCGGTCATGAGGGTCCGTGTGCCCGGAGAAGGCTGGGGGGGAGGTGGGGGAGGCAGGAGAGGGCAGAGCCGGGAGGCCGCTGCGGAGCTCAGTGTCAGGGACAGGGGAGGAGTTTGTTGCAGATGTGGAAAGGTCCGGGGCACCGGGCCCTGAGCACTTGGGTCGTGGTTTATCTGAACCGCTTTGTGTCCGGTCCCGGGCCAGGCCCGGTCCGCTCGGTGGCCCCACTGGGCCTGGTTCTGTTTTCTTCTCCGGCTCAAACTACAGACGAGGAAACTGAGGCAGAGTCCCGGGACTCTGGGGGGCCTCGGGGCTGGGCCCGGCGCCATGTACCCCCGTTGGAGCCCGAGGAGGCGACGCGTCTGGGTCGGACCGAGGACAAGGGGCTCCGGGGGCGCCGGGCCGCGGGGAGGGGCCGCTGGGCCTCAGTCTCCCCTCGATCTCCCGTCTTCACCCCCCCGCCCCCCCACTCACCGCTCCGGGGCACTAAGAAGCGCTCAAATATCTCGTAGTTGTGTCTGCACACGGTGTCCACCTCTGCCCGCTTCCGCTCCAGGAACTCCTTCTGGCTGTTCCAGTACTTCGCGTCGGGCCGCCCCAGCTCCGTCACCGCCACGAACGTCGCTGTCGAAGCGCACGTACTCCTGCCGGTTGTAGAAGTATCTGTCCATGTAGCGCACGCGCTGCGTCCCGTTCTCGTGGTGACACTCGTGCTTCACGTGCTCCGTGAAGTGCTCTGGGGGGGGCACGGGGGCGGGTCAGCCGGACACGCCCCTCCCCCCTCGAATCCACCACCCAGGAGGAGGCCACCAGCCCCCGCTGCCCTTTCTGCGCATGCTCAGCGCCACCCTCGGGGGGCCAGAGGCCCCCAGCGATGAGGTCACACCGGAAATCCGGAGTGGAGGCGGGACTGGAACTGGAGCTGCCCCGCGGACACGCCCCCGGCCTGGGGCAGCCGCTCCGGACTTTTCCCCTAGGTGAACTCGCTCAGCCAGAAGCAAGGCCTTGGCACAGCCCCCCCCCCCCTCCTGGCACAGGCTGCCCCCGCCCTGTGTCCCGGCACCCCACCCTCCCCGCGGATTCCTGACTCTCTTTATCCTCGGCCTCCCCTTCTCTGGGCTCTGCTGATCTTCCCCAAGGAGAGGCCTCAGGTAAGGAGCATCTATTGTATGCAAGACCTCGTGTTAGGTGGAGGCAATGCAGACATGAAGAATGGAACAATCCCCAGACTGATGTTCAAACGGGAGAGAGAAGTGTTCATGAAAGTAGAGACAGGACAAGTACAACTGAAAACAAGATGCAGAGGGAGGAAGACCCTGGAATTTAGGGGATCAGGAAAGGTTTCCCCTAGAAAGGGGTGCTTGGTCTGGACCTGAAAGGAAGGGGATCCATGAGACAGGGGAAGGAGGGAGTGTAGTCCAGGAATGGGGGATGCCCAGGGGCATATTCCAGAGATAGGAGATGTCTAATCTGATTTATCTTTTGTGGAATTGACATTTCTGATCTATATTTCTGATTTAAAATTGACCTATGAATCCCTAGTTGGGGTCTACAAGTCTGGAATGTAGGTCTGGATACTGACTTGCCCTAGGCAGGAATTATGTCCTTATCAATAGAGATCTGAAGGTAGACCCTGCCTCTCTGTCTCAACTTATTTTCTGTTATTGATAGAATTCTAAAGCTGAATTTTAACAGCTGTGGAAAGACAGTGAGCTAAAAAACACTAATTTGAGTGGGAATTGATCCGTGTGCCCACAGTAGGATACAATGGACTTCCTTCTATCCTAATTTTTATCTGTTTTGTACAAATTTTTATCTGTTTTGTAAAACAGGATACAGAAGCCTTAAGTTAAGATCTGTGACATCTTTAAGGATTATGTGAAATCTGATTGGTTGGTCACCAAAATTCTTATGGCTCTTTGCTTGAATCCTCCCAGCCACCCAAAATTTGTTTCTAAGATCCAAGAGATTAAAACTTCATTTATAAAAATGACGCTATTGTATATGTATGTGAAGCACTATTATTCTATTCTATTAGAAACCAGGAAGGATGGGAATTCAGGGAGGCCTGGAGGTATCTGCATGAACTGATGCTGAGCAAGATAAGCAGAACCAGAAAAACACTACATGCTAACAGCAACATGGGGGTGATGTTCAACCTTGATGGACTTGATCATAACATTGGTGCAACAATCAGGCACAACTCTAGGCTATCTGTGATGGAGAATACCATCTGTATCCAGAGTAAAAAATGTGGAGTTTGAAATAAGACCAAAGGCTATTACCTTTCATTTAAAAAAAAAATCCATTATTTTATTATGTAATTTTGCTGTCTCTTATACTTTGTTTTTCTTCCTTAAGGATATGATTTTTTTTCTCTTCACATTCAACTGAAATCAGTGGATACCATGGAAACGATGTAAAGACTGACTACCTTCTGTAGGGACTGGGGAAAGGGAAGTAAGATTAGGGGAAAAATTCAAAATAAATAAAATCTTTCTTTTATTAAAAAAAACAAAACTACTAACATTAGTTCCTTTTTAGCCTAAGGAAATTATGGTGAATAGAGATGAGTGCAGTGGGTGAGGAAAAGACCAGTTTGGGCAAATCACAGAGTCCTATGAGATAGAATTGGAGCCAGATTGTGAAGGAATAAACAGAGTAAATCTTAGTTGATCAGAGAATAAATAGGGAGCCATGGCTTCTATTGAGAAGTGACTTAGTCAGATTTATTCTTAAGGAAAAAAAAAATATTTTTAGTAGTGTGAAAATCTGGATTGACCAGAGACTAGAGACAAAGAGTGATTATGAGACCCTCACAGTAATGTGGGTGAAAAATATTTGTGTAGTCTAAGTTATCTGTGCCTGTCTGAGGGCTCCCAGGGCTGCAAGGACCCTAATCACATGTAAATTGACTCCTATTGTTCAAAGAAACTCCACAGTTAAATGTAAATTCACCAAGACAAGAGCAAGTTCCCAGGTTCTGCCTCCTCCAGCTTCTGGCTTTCAGTCTTTATGGGTTGGCCATACTACCATTGATGGGTCAAAGTTAAGAAGACAATCATCTTCTACAGGAAATGATGTGTTGGAGGTCACACACTTTGAGAGAAGAAAGACCAATAAGTAGCTCACTTCTTGGAGAATATCTGAATCCAAGGTGGGACCACTCCCCAAGCACCCCCTGGTCCAACCCACTATAGAAGATATTTAATTCAGGGAAGTTCTCTCTTCCCCTTTCTTTCTCCTATAAGGATGGACACTTTCTTTCTCTTTGTAAGCTAGAGCCATGTGCCCCTGGCCTAGACCCCTGGAGAATCCTTGTCCTCTCTTTCATGTGACTGGATTAAGCTCCCTCCATGACTGTCTCTCCTTTCCCTCTCGCACTCAGTTCTGCCAGGTCTCCAGGCTGCTTCCTTTGTCACTCTATCTCCCTCAGGTACCTCATCCAACCTTTATTATTCAAGCTGTCTTCAAATTAAGCTCCTTCAAAAGAATAAGGAATTAGGAAGAAGGGAGAAACCTTGGCCTCAGTCTTTTGGATTCAGAATGACATCTATGTGGTCACCAATCCAAGGGAATCAGACTAGATCTGTACCCCCTGGAAACTCGAACATCTCTAGATTCCTTGTTCTTGGATATTTGCATTTTCTCTTGGGAAATTCAGGCTCTTAAAATGGGAAAACGTGTGTGTGTGTGTGTGTGTGTGTGTGTGTAGTATATATATATATATATAGATGCTCCCACTTTCAGATCCTGATGTTACCAAATTCTGACTCTTGCACACATCTGGATCCTCTGGCCCCCTCTTTGCTTCCCTGGCCCCCCTGAAATATGGTGATAATTCCGGAATCCATCCCCAAGCCTTTGCTCAGCTCAGTCCTTCCCACCAGGACCACAATCTACACTGTGGGTCTCTGACAAGCTTCAGCATCCAGGTGTGATGGTTCCATCTCCAACATCTGCTTTGACTCCTAACTGATCTCTGTGGTTTAAAATATTCACTCCCAAGCACCCAGCTCCCCCAGGACTCTCAATGGTTGTTTAGATAAAGAACGACTTCTTTAACCTAGAGATCAAGGTCTTCTCCTCTGCTCCCATTTCTCTTTCTAGTTTTTTCCACATTTGTCCACATGAAACCTCAGCCTAAGCCACAGTCTATTGACCATCCCTCAGTTCCTTCTTGTTCTTGCCTTTTTTTGGAGTCATTCTCCCTCAAACATGGTTTCTCTCCATTATAGGTAAGGTCCCACAATCCTCCCAGTCTCCTAGACTCACTCCCTCAGTGTCATCCTCACTTTCATCTCATATTGAATCTCTTATAAACCCTGCTTATTTTCCCTTTGCAGTCTCTTGAATATCACCTTTTTCTGTTCTGACCATGCACCCTCCTGATCCAGGTCCTCACCTCCTTCCCTTGCACTAGTACAATAGCTGCTGCTGGGTCTCCTTGGCCCAGACTCTCCTCAGTCTAGTTCATCTTCATTCTCCTGACAAAGGGATCTTCCTAAAGCACAGACCTGATCCTGTCATCACTTGCTCAGTAAACTCCTGTAGTTCCTTTCACCTCCACATCAAATTTAAAATCCTCTTTCAATTTCAAAGCCCTTCACATCTTGACTCATACTCCCTGGTCAGTCTCATATTCCTGACTCCCTCTCCTAACCATATTCTCTATGACCAATGACACTGGCTTCAATGCTGTCCCTCCTAGTAGACCCTCCACCCCCAAATCTGGGTATTTCTTCTGCTGTCCACAGGACCTGAACACTCTCCCTCCTCCTCCTCCGCCTCCTCCTCCTCCTCCTCCTTCTGATTTCCCTGGCTTCCTTCAAGTCCCAGAAAAACCCCTCTTCTCCAGGAACCCTTTCCCAGCCCCTTTCATTCTAGAGTCTTCCCTCTGGAGGTTGTTTCCAAATTCAACTGAATGTAACTTGTTTGTAGAAAGAGGTTTTCATCCCCAGAAGCTTATATCTTTTTTTGTGTCCCCCACAGTTAACACACTGCCTGTACAAAGTAGGTACTTAATAAAGGTCTGACTTACATCTAGTTGGATCGCTACTTCAATACTTTGCAGTTTGTATGATTGTTCCCCTGGGGGCAGCACCTGCCCAAGACCACCCATGGCTAACACCAGCAGGTTCTGGGGCTGTCAGCTGGTTCAGTAGCCATCCCCCTGCTAGGATGGGACATCCCACTGCCCTTGGGCTTCCCCTGCTCAGGCCATGGAAGACTGTCTCTAGAAGAGCCCTCCTCTCTTGTCCAGCCCTGGAGAATGGGGCGTCACACACAGCATCTGCTCCCCCAGAGGCAGAGCAGGAGACAGAGCTCCAGAGTGGGTCAGGTTCTGAAGAACAGCTCTAGATCTCGGGAGGATCCCAAAGAGGCCCAAGACTGGCCATGCCAGAAGCCACACCAGGCTACAGGGAAGCAATAGGGACAGTGCCAGAGGTGCAGCTCTGATCATGATCCTCCTAATCAATAAAATCCAATGACTCCCTGTCACCTCCAAGATTAAATTCAAAATTCTCTCCTTGACTTTCAAGACCCTTCACAACCTGCCCCCCCCCTTTGAAGACTTCTTACACTACTTTCCCCAGAATTCTGCTCTCCAGTGACACCAGTCTTTTTGTTCTTCCTCCTATACATTTCTTCACTTACTCCTCTGAGTTCTCTCTGGGCTCCTCCTGCTCAGAATACTAGTCCTCCACCCCTCAGCCTCCTGACTTCCCTGACTTACTTCAAGGATCAACTCAAGTCCTACATTGCCTGATGCCCCTTAATGTTAGGGCCTTCCCTCTACTGATTTTGTTCCATTTATCCTGTATCACTCTTGTTTCTACAGAATTAACTATTTGCATGTTGTCTCTC